>NW_026263161.1:0-73775 GCF_947179515.1 Apodemus sylvaticus
GTCCTGTGCCTTCTCTTTTGAGGCTACACACTTAGACATACACGCAACATGAAAGCTTTTCGACTTACAACGTGTTGTTTAGGAAAAACAAGATAATTTCGCACGATGCGGGATTTCCTTAAAACGTGATTTTCTGAAAAATTTTGACGAAAGAAAATTCTCCTTTTGGTTCCCTTTAGATGCTACATGTTAAGACGTACACGCCACAACAATTCTTTTCGAGATACAACGTGTAGTTTTAGAGATACAAGCTAATTTTGTACTATGCGTTATTTCTTCTCGTAAAGAGTTTCCAATGCGTACGTATATGTCTTTACTCTGCAAAACTGTATTTCCTTATGAAGTGGTATTCTTACATATCCTTTCGAGAGAAAACTGTCCTGTGCCTTCTCTTTTGAGGCTACACACTTAGACATACACGCAACATGAAAGCTTTTCGACTTACAACGTGTTGTTTAGGAAAAACAAGATAATTTCGCACGATGCGGGATTTCCTTAAAACGTAATTTTCTGAAAAATTTTGACGAAAGAAAATTCTCCTTTTGGTTCTCTTTAGATGCTACATGTTAAGACGTACACGCCACAACAATTCTTTTCGAGATACAACGTGTAGTTTTGGAGATACAAGCTAATTTTGTACTATGCGTTATTTCTTCTCGTAAAGAGTTTCCAATGCGTACGTATATGTCTTTACTCTGCAAAACTGTATTTCCTTATGAAGTGGTATTCTTACATATCCTTTCGAGAGAAAACTGTCCTGTGCCTTCTCTTTTGAGGCTACACACTTAGACATACACGCAACATGAAAGCTTTTCGACTTACAACGTGTTGTTTAGGAAAAACAAGATAATTTCGCACGATGCGGGATTTCCTTAAAACGTGATTTTCTGAAAAATTTTGACGAAAGAAAATTCTCCTTTTGGTTCTCTTTAGATGCTACATGTTAAGACGTACACGCCACAACAATTCTTTTCGAGATACAACGTGTAGTTTTGGAGATACAAGCTAATTTTGTACTATGCGTTATTTCTTCTCGTAAAGAGTTTCCAATGCGTACGTATATGTCTTTACTCTGCAAAACTGTATTTCCTTATGAAGTGGTATTCTTACATATCCTTTCGAGAGAAAACTGTCCTGTGCCTTCTCGTTTGAGGCTACACACTTAGACATACACGCAACATGAAAGCTTTTCGACTTACAACGTGTTGTTTAGGAAAAACAAGATAATTTCGCACGATGCGGGATTTCCTTAAAACGTGATTTTCTGAAAAATTTTGACGAAAGAAAATTCTCCTTTTGGTTCTCTTTAGATGCTACATGTTAAGACGTACACGCCACAACAATTCTTTTCGAGATACAACGTGTAGTTTTGGAGATACAAGCTAATTTTGTACTATGCGTTATTTCTTCTCGTAAAGAGTTTCCAATGCGTACGTATATGTCTTTACTCTGCAAAACTGTATTTCCTTATGAAGTGGTATTCTTACATATCCTTTCGAGAGAAAACTGTCCTGTGCCTTCTCTTTTGAGGCTACACACGTAGACATACACGCAACATGAAAGCTTTTCGACTTACAACGTGTTGTTTAGGAAAAACAAGATAATTTCGCACGATGCGGGATTTCCTTAAAACGTAATTTTCTGAAAAATTTTGACGAAAGAAAATTCTCCTTTTGGTTCTCTTTAGATGCTACATGTTAAGACGTAAACGCCACAACAATTCTTTTCGAGGTACAACGTGTAGTTTTGGAGATACAAGCTAATTTTGTACTATGCGTTATTTCTTCTCGTAAAGAGTTTCCAATGCGTACGTATATGACTTGACTCTGCAAAACTGTATTTCCTTATGAAGTGGTATTCTTACATATCCTTTCGAGAGAAAACTGTCCTGTGCCTTCTCGTTTGAGGCTACACACTTAGACATACACGCAACATGAAAGCTTTTCGACTTACAACGTGTTGTTTAGGAAAAACAAGATAATTTCGCACGATGCGGGATTTCCTTAAAACGTGATTTTCTGAAAAATTTTGACGAAAGAAAATTCTCCTTTTGGTTCCCTTTAGATGCTACATGTTAAGACGTACACGCCACAACAATTCTTTTCGAGATACAACGTGTAGTTTTGGAGATACAAGCTAATTTTGTACTATGCGTTATTTCTTCTCGTAAAGAGTTTCCAATGCGTACGTATATGTCTTTACTCTGCAAAACTGTATTTCCTTATGAAGTGGTATTCTTACATATCCTTTCGAGAGAAAACTGTCCTGTGCCTTCTCTTTTGAGGCTACACACGTAGACATACACGCAACATGAAAGCTTTTCGACTTACAACGTGTTGTTTAGGAAAAACAAGATAATTTCGCACGATGCGGGATTTCCTTAAAACGTGATTTTCTGAAAAATTTTGACGAAAGAAAATTCTCCTTTTGGTTCTCTTTAGATGCTACATGTTAAGACGTACACGCCACAACAATTCTTTTCGAGATACAACGTGTAGTTTTGGAGATACAAGCTAATTTTGTACTATGCGTTATTTCTTCTCGTAAAGAGTTTCCAATGCGTACGTATATGTCTTTACTCTGCAAAACTGTATTTCCTTATGAAGTGGTATTCTTACATATCCTTTCGAGAGAAAACTGTCCTGTGCCTTCTCTTTTGAGGCTACACACGTAGACATACACGCAACATGAAAGCTTTTCGACTTACAACGTGTTGTTTAGGAAAAACAAGATAATTTCGCACGATGCGGGATTTCCTTAAAACGTGATTTTCTGAAAAATTTTGACGAAAGAAAATTCTCCTTTTGGTTCTCTTTAGATGCTACATGTTAAGACGTACACGCCACAACAATTCTTTTCGAGATACAACGTGTAGTTTTGGAGATACAAGCTAATTTTGTACTATGCGTTATTTCTTCTCGTAAAGAGTTTCCAATGCGTACGTATATGTCTTTACTCTGCAAAACTGTATTTCCTTATGAAGTGGTATTCTTACATATCCTTTCGAGAGAAAACTGTCCTGTGCCTTCTCTTTTGAGGCTACACACGTAGACATACACGCAACATGAAAGCTTTTCGACTTACAACGTGTTGTTTAGGAAAAACAAGATAATTTCGCACGATGCGGGATTTCCTTAAAACGTGATTTTCTGAAAAATTTTGACGAAAGAAAATCTTCCTTTTGGTTCTCTTTAGATGCTACATGTTAAGACGTACACGCCACAACAATTCTTTTCGAGATACAACGTGTAGTTTTGGAGATACAAGCTAATTTTGTACTATGCGTTATTTCTTCTCGTAAAGAGTTTCCAATGCGTACGTATATGTCTTTACTCTGCAAAACTGTATTTCCTTATGAAGTGGTATTCTTACATATCCTTTCGAGAGAAAACTGTCCTGTGCCTTCTCTTTTGAGGCTACACACGTAGACATACACGCAACATGAAAGCTTTTCGACTTACAACGTGTTGTTTAGGAAAAACAAGATAATTTCGCACGATGCGGGATTTCCTTAAAACGTGATTTTCTGAAAAATTTTGACGAAAGAAAATTCTCCTTTTGGTTCTCTTTAGATGCTACATGTTAAGACGTACACGCCACAACAATTCTTTTCGAGATACAACGTGTAGTTTTGGAGATACAAGCTAATTTTGTACTATGCGTTATTTCTTCTCGTAAAGAGTTTCCAATGCGTACGTATATGTCTTTACTCTGCAAAACTGTATTTCCTTATGAAGTGGTATTCTTACATATCCTTTCGAGAGAAAACTGTCCTGTGCCTTCTCTTTTGAGGCTACACACGTAGACATACACGCAACATGAAAGCTTTTCGACTTACAACGTGTTGTTTAGGAAAAACAAGATAATTTCGCACGATGCGGGATTTCCTTAAAACGTGATTTTCTGAAAAATTTTGACGAAAGAAAATTCTCCTTTTGGTTCTCTTTAGATGCTACATGTTAAGACGTACACGCCACAACAATTCTTTTCGAGATACAACGTGTAGTTTTGGAGATACAAGCTAATTTTGTACTATGCGTTATTTCTTCTCGTAAAGAGTTTCCAATGCGTACGTATATGTCTTTACTCTGCAAAACTGTATTTCCTTATAAAGTGGTATTCTTACATATCCTTTCGAGAGAAAACTGTCCTGTGCCTTCTCTTTTGAGGCTACACACGTAGACATACACGCAACATGAAAGCTTTTCGACTTACAACGTGTTGTTTAGGAAAAACAAGATAATTTCGCACGATGCGGGATTTCCTTAAAACGTGATTTTCTGAAAAATTTTGACGAAAGAAAATTCTCCTTTTGGTTCTCTTTAGATGCTACATGTTAAGACGTACACGCCACAACAATTCTTTTCGAGATACAACGTGTAGTTTTGGAGATACAAGCTAATTTTTTACTATGCGTTATTTCTTCTCGTAAAGAGTTTCCAATGCGTACGTATATGTCTTTACTCTGCAAAACTGTATTTCCTTATGAAGTGGTATTCTTACATATCCTTTCGAGAGAAAACTGTCCTGTGCCTTCTCTTTTGAGGCTACACACGTAGACATACATGCAACATGAAAGCTTTTCGACTTACAACGTGTTGTTTAGGAAAAACAAGATAATTTCGCACGATGCGGGATTTCCTTAAAACGTGATTTTCTGAAAAATTTTGACGAAAGAAAATTCTCCTTTTGGTTCTCTTTAGATGCTACATGTTAAGACGTACACGCCACAACAATTCTTTTCGAGATACAACGTGTAGTTTTGGAGATACAAGCTAATTTTGTACTATGCGTTATTTCTTCTCGTAAAGAGTTTCCAATGCGTACGTATATGTCTTTACTCTGCAAAACTGTATTTCCTTATGAAGTGGTATTCTTACATATCCTTTCGAGAGAAAACTGTCCTGTGCCTTCTCTTTTGAGGCTACACACGTAGACATACACGCAACATGAAAGCTTTTCGACTTACAACATGTTGTTTAGGAAAAACAAGATAATTTCGCACGATGCGGGATTTCCTTAAAACGTGATTTTCTGAAAAATTTTGACGAAAGAAAATTCTCCTTTTGGTTCTCTTTAGATGCTACATGTTAAGACGTACACGCCACAACAATTCTTTTCGAGATACAACGTGTAGTTTTGGAGATACAAGCTAATTTTGTACTATGCGTTATTTCTTCTCGTAAAGAGTTTCCAATGCGTACGTATATGTCTTTACTCTGCAAAACTGTATTTCCTTATGAAGTGGTATTCTTACATATCCTTTCGAGAGAAAACTGTCCTGTGCCTTCTCTTTTGAGGCTACACACGTAGACATACACGCAACATGAAAGCTTTTCGACTTACAACGTGTTGTTTAGGAAAAACAAGATAATTTCGCACGATGCGGGATTTCCTTAAAACGTGATTTTCTGAAAAATTTTGACGAAAGAAAATTCTCCTTTTGGTTCTCTTTAGATGCTACATGTTAAGACGTACACGCCACAACAATTCTTTTCGAGATACAACGTGTAGTTTTGGAGATACAAGCTAATTTTGTACTATGCGTTATTTCTTCTCGTAAAGAGTTTCCAATGCGTACGTATATGTCTTTACTCTGCAAAACTGTATTTCCTTATGAAGTGGTATTCTTACATATCCTTTCGAGAGAAAACTGTCCTGTGCCTTCTCTTTTGAGGCTACACACGTAGACATACACGCAACATGAAAGCTTTTCGACTTACAACGTGTTGTTTAGGAAAAACAAGATAATTTCGCACGATGCGGGATTTCCTTAAAACGTGATTTTCTGAAAAATTTTGACGAAAGAAAATTCTCCTTTTGGTTCTCTTTAGATGCTACATGTTAAGACGTACACGCCACAACAATTCTTTTCGAGATACAACGTGTAGTTTTGGAGATACAAGCTAATTTTGTACTATGCGTTATTTCTTCTCGTAAAGAGTTTCCAATGCGTACGTATATGTCTTTACTCTGCAAAACTGTATTTCCTTATGAAGTGGTATTCTTACATATCCTTTCGAGAGAAAACTGTCCTGTGCCTTCTCTTTTGAGGCTACACACGTAGACATACACGCAACATGAAAGCTTTTCGACTTACAACGTGTTGTTTAGGAAAAACAAGATAATTTCGCACGATGCGGGATTTCCTTAAAACGTGATTTTCTGAAAAATTTTGACGAAAGAAAATTCTCCTTTTGGTTCTCTTTAGATGCTACATGTTAAGACGTACACGCCACAACAATTCTTTTCGAGATACAACGTGTAGTTTTGGAGATACAAGCTAATTTTGTACTATGCGTTATTTCTTCTCGTAAAGAGTTTCCAATGCGTACGTATATGTCTTTACTCTGCAAAACTGTATTTCCTTATGAAGTGGTATTCTTACATATCCTTTCGAGAGAAAACTGTCCTGTGCCTTCTCTTTTGAGGCTACACACGTAGACATACACGCAACATGAAAGCTTTTCGACTTACAACGTGTTGTTTAGGAAAAACAAGATAATTTCGCACGATGCGGGATTTCCTTAAAACGTGATTTTCTGAAAAATTTTGACGAAAGAAAATTCTCCTTTTGGTTCTCTTTAGATGCTACATGTTAAGACGTACACGCCACAACAATTCTTTTCGAGATACAACGTGTAGTTTTGGAGATACAAGCTAATTTTGTACTATGCGTTATTTCTTCTCGTAAAGAGTTTCCAATGCGTACGTATATGTCTTTACTCTGCAAAACTGTATTTCCTTATGAAGTGGTATTCTTACATATCCTTTCGAGAGAAAACTGTCCTGTGCCTTCTCTTTTGAGGCTACACACGTAGACATACACGCAACATGAAAGCTTTTCGACTTACAACGTGTTGTTTAGGAAAAACAAGATAATTTCGCACGATGCGGGATTTCCTTAAAACGTGATTTTCTGAAAAATTTTGACGAAAGAAAATTCTCCTTTTGGTTCTCTTTAGATGCTCCATGTTAAGACGTACACGCCACAACAATTCTTTTCGAGATACAACGTGTAGTTTTGGAGATACAAGCTAATTTTGTACTATGCGTTATTTCTTCTCGTAAAGAGTTTCCAATGCGTACGTATATGTCTTTACTCTGCAAAACTGTATTTCCTTATGAAGTGGTATTCTTACATATCCTTTCGAGAGAAAACTGTCCTGTGCCTTCTCTTTTGAGGCTACACACGTAGACATACACGCAACATGAAAGCTTTTCGACTTACAACGTGTTGTTTAGGAAAAACAAGGTAATTTCGCACGATGCGGGATTTCCTTAAAACGTGATTTTCTGAAAAATTTTGACGAAAGAAAATTCTCCTTTTGGTTCTCTTTAGATGCTACATGTTACGACGTACACGCCACAACAATTCTTTTCGAGATACAACGTGTAGTTTTGGAGATACAAGCTAATTTTGTACTATGCGTTATTTCTTCTCGTAAAGAGTTTCCAATGCGTACGTATATGTCTTTACTCTGCAAAACTGTATTTCCTTATGAAGTGGTATTCTTACATATCCTTTCGAGAGAAAACTGTCCTGTGCCTTCTCTTTTGAGGCTACACACGTAGACATACACGCAACATGAAAGCTTTTCGACTTACAACGTGTTGTTTAGGAAAAACAAGATAATTTCGCACGATGCGGGATTTCCTTAAAACGTGATTTTCTGAAAAATTTTGACGAAAGAAAATTCTCCTTTTGGTTCTCTTTAGATGCTACATGTTAAGACGTACACGCCACAACAATTCTTTTCGAGATACAACGTGTAGTTTTGGAGATACAAGCTAATTTTGTACTATGCGTTATTTCTTCTCGTAAAGAGTTTCCAATGCGTACGTATATGTCTTTACTCTGCAAAACTGTATTTCCTTATGAAGTGGTATTCTTACATATCCTTTCGAGAGAAAACTGTCCTGTGCCTTCTCTTTTGAGGCTACACACGTAGACATACACGCAACATGAAAGCTTTTCGACTTACAACGTGTTGTTTAGGAAAAACAAGATAATTTCGCACGATGCGGGATTTCCTTAAAACGTGATTTTCTGAAAAATTTTGACGAAAGAAAATTCTCCTTTTGGTTCTCTTTAGATGCTACATGTTAAGACGTACACGCCACAACAATTCTTTTCGAGATACAACGTGTAGTTTTGGAGATACAAGCTAATTTTGTACTATGCGTTATTTCTTCTCGTAAAGAGTTTCCAATGCGTACGTATATGTCTTTACTCTGCAAAACTGTATTTCCTTATGAAGTGGTATTCTTACATATCCTTTCGAGAGAAAACTGTCCTGTGCCTTCTCTTTTGAGGCTACACACGTAGACATACACGCAACATGAAAGCTTTTCGACTTACAACGTGTTGTTTAGGAAAAACAAGATAATTTCGCACGATGCGGGATTTCCTTAAAACGTGATTTTCTGAAAAATTTTGACGAAAGAAAATCTTCCTTTTGGTTCTCTTTAGATGCTACATGTTAAGACGTACACGCCACAACAATTCTTTTCGAGATACAACGTGTAGTTTTGGAGATACAAGCTAATTTTGTACTATGCGTTATTTCTTCTCGTAAAGAGTTTCCAATGCGTACGTATATGTCTTTACTCTGCAAAACTGTATTTCCTTATGAAGTGGTATTCTTACATATCCTTTCGAGAGAAAACTGTCCTGTGCCTTCTCTTTTGAGGCTACACACGTAGACATACACGCAACATGAAAGCTTTTCGACTTACAACGTGTTGTTTAGGAAAAACAAGATAATTTCGCACGATGCGGGATTTCCTTAAAACGTGATTTTCTGAAAAATTTTGACGAAAGAAAATTCTCCTTTTGGTTCTCTTTAGATGCTACATGTTAAGACGTACACGCCACAACAATTCTTTTCGAGATACAACGTGTAGTTTTGGAGATACAAGCTAATTTTGTACTATGCGTTATTTCTTCTCGTAAAGAGTTTCCAATGCGTACGTATATGTCTTTACTCTGCAAAACTGTATTTCCTTATGAAGTGGTATTCTTACATATCCTTTCGAGAGAAAACTGTCCTGTGCCTTCTCTTTTGAGGCTACACACGTAGACATACACGCAACATGAAAGCTTTTCGACTTACAACGTGTTGTTTAGGAAAAACAAGGTAATTTCGCACGATGCGGGATTTCCTTAAAACGTGATTTTCTGAAAAATTTTGACGAAAGAAAATTCTCCTTTTGGTTCTCTTTAGATGCTACATGTTACGACGTACACGCCACAACAATTCTTTTCGAGATACAACGTGTAGTTTTGGAGATACAAGCTAATTTTGTACTATGCGTTATTTCTTCTCGTAAAGAGTTTCCAATGCGTACGTATATGTCTTTACTCTGCAAAACTGTATTTCCTTATGAAGTGGTATTCTTACATATCCTTTCGAGAGAAAACTGTCCTGTGCCTTCTCTTTTGAGGCTACACACGTAGACATACACGCAACATGAAAGCTTTTCGACTTACAACGTGTTGTTTAGGAAAAACAAGATAATTTCGCACGATGCGGGATTTCCTTAAAACGTGATTTTCTGAAAAATTTTGACGAAAGAAAATTCTCCTTTTGGTTCTCTTTAGATGCTACATGTTAAGACGTACACGCCACAACAATTCTTTTCGAGATACAACGTGTAGTTTTGGAGATACAAGCTAATTTTGTACTATGCGTTATTTCTTCTCGTAAAGAGTTTCCAATGCGTACGTATATGTCTTTACTCTGCAAAACTGTATTTCCTTATGAAGTGGTATTCTTACATATCCTTTCGAGAGAAAACTGTCCTGTGCCTTCTCTTTTGAGGCTACACACGTAGACATACACGCAACATGAAAGCTTTTCGACTTACAACGTGTTGTTTAGGAAAAACAAGATAATTTCGCACGATGCGGGATTTCCTTAAAACGTGATTTTCTGAAAAATTTTGACGAAAGAAAATTCTCCTTTTGGTTCTCTTTAGATGCTACATGTTAAGACGTACACGCCACAACAATTCTTTTCGAGATACAACGTGTAGTTTTGGAGATACAAGCTAATTTTGTACTATGCGTTATTTCTTCTCGTAAAGAGTTTCCAATGCGTACGTATATGTCTTTACTCTGCAAAACTGTATTTCCTTATGAAGTGGTATTCTTACATATCCTTTCGAGAGAAAACTGTCCTGTGCCTTCTCTTTTGAGGCTACACACGTAGACATACACGCAACATGAAAGCTTTTCGACTTACAACGTGTTGTTTAGGAAAAACAAGATAATTTCGCACGATGCGGGATTTCCTTAAAACGTGATTTTCTGAAAAATTTTGACGAAAGAAAATTCTCCTTTTGGTTCTCTTTAGATGCTACATGTTAAGACGTACACGCCACAACAATTCTTTTCGAGATACAACGTGTAGTTTTGGAGATACAAGCTAATTTTGTACTATGCGTTATTTCTTCTCGTAAAGAGTTTCCAATGCGTACGTATATGTCTTTACTCTGCAAAACTGTATTTCCTTATGAAGTGGTATTCTTACATATCCTTTCGAGAGAAAACTGTCCTGTGCCTTCTCTTTTGAGGCTACACACGTAGACATACACGCAACATGAAAGCTTTTCGACTTACAACGTGTTGTTTAGGAAAAACAAGATAATTTCGCACGATGCGGGATTTCCTTAAAACGTGATTTTCTGAAAAATTTTGACGAAAGAAAATTCTCCTTTTGGTTCTCTTTAGATGCTACATGTTAAGACGTACACGCCACAACAATTCTTTTCGAGATACAACGTGTAGTTTTGGAGATACAAGCTAATTTTGTACTATGCGTTATTTCTTCTCGTAAAGAGTTTCCAATGCGTACGTATATGTCTTTACTCTGCAAAACTGTATTTCCTTATGAAGTGGTATTCTTACATATCCTTTCGAGAGAAAACTGTCCTGTGCCTTCTCTTTTGAGGCTACACACGTAGACATACACGCAACATGAAAGCTTTTCGACTTACAACGTGTTGTTTAGGAAAAACAAGATAATTTCGCACGATGCGGGATTTCCTTAAAACGTGATTTTCTGAAAAATTTTGACGAAAGAAAATTCTCCTTTTGGTTCTCTTTAGATGCTACATGTTAAGACGTACACGCCACAACAATTCTTTTCGAGATACAACGTGTAGTTTTGGAGATACAAGCTAATTTTGTACTATGCGTTATTTCTTCTCGTAAAGAGTTTCCAATGCGTACGTATATGTCTTTACTCTGCAAAACTGTATTTCCTTATGAAGTGGTATTCTTACATATCCTTTCGAGAGAAAACTGTCCTGTGCCTTCTCTTTTGAGGCTACACACGTAGACATACACGCAACATGAAAGCTTTTCGACTTACAACGTGTTGTTTAGGAAAAACAAGGTAATTTCGCACGATGCGGGATTTCCTTAAAACGTGATTTTCTGAAAAATTTTGACGAAAGAAAATTCTCCTTTTGGTTCTCTTTAGATGCTACATGTTACGACGTACACGCCACAACAATTCTTTTCGAGATACAACGTGTAGTTTTGGAGATACAAGCTAATTTTGTACTATGCGTTATTTCTTCTCGTAAAGAGTTTCCAATGCGTACGTATATGTCTTTACTCTGCAAAACTGTATTTCCTTATGAAGTGGTATTCTTACATATCCTTTCGAGAGAAAACTGTCCTGTGCCTTCTCTTTTGAGGCTACACACGTAGACATACACGCAACATGAAAGCTTTTCGACTTACAACGTGTTGTTTAGGAAAAACAAGATAATTTCGCACGATGCGGGATTTCCTTAAAACGTGATTTTCTGAAAAATTTTGACGAAAGAAAATTCTCCTTTTGGTTCTCTTTAGATGCTACATGTTAAGACGTACACGCCACAACAATTCTTTTCGAGATACAACGTGTAGTTTTGGAGATACAAGCTAATTTTGTACTATGCGTTATTTCTTCTCGTAAAGAGTTTCCAATGCGTACGTATATGTCTTTACTCTGCAAAACTGTATTTCCTTATGAAGTGGTATTCTTACATATCCTTTCGAGAGAAAACTGTCCTGTGCCTTCTCTTTTGAGGCTACACACGTAGACATACACGCAACATGAAAGCTTTTCGACTTACAACGTGTTGTTTAGGAAAAACAAGATAATTTCGCACGATGCGGGATTTCCTTAAAACGTGATTTTCTGAAAAATTTTGACGAAAGAAAATTCTCCTTTTGGTTCTCTTTAGATGCTACATGTTAAGACGTACACGCCACAACAATTCTTTTCGAGATACAACGTGTAGTTTTGGAGATACAAGCTAATTTTGTACTATGCGTTATTTCTTCTCGTAAAGAGTTTCCAATGCGTACGTATATGTCTTTACTCTGCAAAACTGTATTTCCTTATGAAGTGTATTCTTACATATCCTTTCGAGAGAAAACTGACCTGTGCCTTCTCTTTTGAGGCTACACATGTAGACATACACGCAACATGAAAGCTTTTCGACTTACAACGTGTTGTTTAGGAAAAACAAGATAATTTCGCACGATGCGGGATTTCCTTAAAACGTGATTTTCTGAAAAATTTTGACGAAAGAAAATTCTCCTTTTGGTTCTCTTTAGATGCTACATGTTAAGACGTACACGCCACAACAATTCTTTTCGAGATACAACGTGTAGTTTTGGAGATACAAGCTAATTTTGTACTATGCGTTATTTCTTCTCGTAAAGAGTTTCCAATGCGTACGTATATGTCTTTACTCTGCAAAACTGTATTTCCTTATGAAGTGGTATTCTTACATATCCTTTCGAGAGAAAACTGTCCTGTGCCTTCTCTTTTGAGGCTACACACGTAGACATACACGCAACATGAAAGCTTTTCGACTTACAACGTGTTGTTTAGGAAAAACAAGATAATTTCGCACGATGCGGGATTTCCTTAAAACGTGATTTTCTGAAAAATTTTGACGAAAGAAAATTCTCCTTTTGGTTCTCTTTAGATGCTACATGTTAAGACGTACACGCCACAACAATTCTTTTCGAGATACAACGTGTAGTTTTGGAGATACAAGCTAATTTTGTACTATGCGTTATTTCTTCTCGTAAAGAGTTTCCAATGCGTACGTATATGTCTTTACTCTGCAAAACTGTATTTCCTTATGAAGTGGTATTCTTACATATCCTTTCGAGAGAAAACTGTCCTGTGCCTTCTCTTTTGAGGCTACACACGTAGACATACACGCAACATGAAAGCTTTTCGACTTACAACGTGTTGTTTAGGAAAAACAAGATAATTTCGCACGATGCGGGATTTCCTTAAAACGTGATTTTCTGAAAAATTTTGACGAAAGAAAATTCTCCTTTTGGTTCTCTTTAGATGCTACATGTTAAGACGTACACGCCACAACAATTCTTTTCGAGATACAACGTGTAGTTTTGGAGATACAAGCTAATTTTGTACTATGCGTTATTTCTTCTCGTAAAGAGTTTCCAATGCGTACGTATATGTCTTTACTCTGCAAAACTGTATTTCCTTATGAAGTGGTATTCTTACATATCCTTTCGAGAGAAAACTGTCCTGTGCCTTCTCTTTTGAGGCTACACACGTAGACATACACGCAACATGAAAGCTTTTCGACTTACAACGTGTTGTTTAGGAAAAACAAGATAATTTCGCACGATGCGGGATTTCCTTAAAACGTGATTTTCTGAAAAATTTTGACGAAAGAAAATTCTCCTTTTGGTTCTCTTTAGATGCTACATGTTAAGACGTACACGCCACAACAATTCTTTTCGAGATACAACGTGTAGTTTTGGAGATACAAGCTAATTTTGTACTATGCGTTATTTCTTCTCGTAAAGAGTTTCCAATGCGTACGTATATGTCTTTACTCTGCAAAACTGTATTTCCTTATGAAGTGGTATTCTTACATATCCTTTCGAGAGAAAACTGTCCTGTGCCTTCTCTTTTGAGGCTACACACGTAGACATACACGCAACATGAAAGCTTTTCGACTTACAACGTGTTGTTTAGGAAAAACAAGATAATTTCGCACGATGCGGGATTTCCTTAAAACGTGATTTTCTGAAAAATTTTGACGAAAGAAAATTCTCCTTTTGGTTCTCTTTAGATGCTACATGTTAAGACGTACACGCCACAACAATTCTTTTCGAGATACAACGTGTAGTTTTGGAGATACAAGCTAATTTTGTACTATGCGTTATTTCTTCTCGTAAAGAGTTTCCAATGCGTACGTATATGTGTTTACTCTGCAAAACTGTATTTCCTTATGAAGTGGTATTCTTACATATCCTTTCGAGAGAAAACTGTCCTGTGCCTTCTCTTTTGAGGCTACACACGTAGACATACACGCAACATGAAAGCTTTTCGACTTACAACGTGTTGTTTAGGAAAAACAAGATAATTTCGCACGATGCGGGATTTCCTTAAAACGTGATTTTCTGAAAAATTTTGACGAAAGAAAATTCTCCTTTTGGTTCTCTTTAGATGCTACATGTTAAGACGTACACGCCACAACAATTCTTTTCGAGATACAACGTGTAGTTTTGGAGATACAAGCTAATTTTGTACTATGCGTTATTTCTTCTCGTAAAGAGTTTCCAATGCGTACGTATATGTCTTTACTCTGCAAAACTGTATTTCCTTATGAAGTGGTATTCTTACATATCCTTTCGAGAGAAAACTGTCCTGTGCCTTCTCTTTTGAGGCTACACACGTAGACATACACGCAACATGAAAGCTTTTCGACTTACAACGTGTTGTTTAGGAAAAACAAGATAATTTCGCACGATGCGGGATTTCCTTAAAACGTGATTTTCTGAAAAATTTTGACGAAAGAAAATTCTCCTTTTGGTTCTCTTTAGATGCTACATGTTAAGACGTACACGCCACAACAATTCTTTTCGAGATACAACGTGTAGTTTTGGAGATACAAGCTAATTTTGTACTATGCGTTATTTCTTCTCGTAAAGAGTTTCCAATGCGTACGTATATGTCTTTACTCTGCAAAACTGTATTTCCTTATGAAGTGGTATTCTTACATATCCTTTCGAGAGAAAACTGTCCTGTGCCTTCTCTTTTGAGGCTACACACGTAGACATACACGCAACATGAAAGCTTTTCGACTTACAACGTGTTGTTTAGGAAAAACAAGATAATTTCGCACGATGCGGGATTTCCTTAAAACGTGATTTTCTGAAAAATTTTGACGAAAGAAAATTCTCCTTTTGGTTCTCTTTAGATGCTACATGTTAAGACGTACACGCCACAACAATTCTTTTCGAGATACAACGTGTAGTTTTGGAGATACAAGCTAATTTTGTACTATGCGTTATTTCTTCTCGTAAAGAGTTTCCAATGCGTACGTATATGTCTTTACTCTGCAAAACTGTATTTCCTTATGAAGTGGTATTCTTACATATCCTTTCGAGAGAAAACTGTCCTGTGCCTTCTCTTTTGAGGCTACACACGTAGACATACACGCAACATGAAAGCTTTTCGACTTACAACGTGTTGTTTAGGAAAAACAAGATAATTTCGCACGATGCGGGATTTCCTTAAAACGTGATTTTCTGAAAAATTTTGACGAAAGAAAATTCTCCTTTTGGTTCTCTTTAGATGCTACATGTTAAGACGTACACGCCACAACAATTCTTTTCGAGATACAACGTGTAGTTTTGGAGATACAAGCTAATTTTGTACTATGCGTTATTTCTTCTCGTAAAGAGTTTCCAATGCGTACGTATATGTCTTTACTCTGCAAAACTGTATTTCCTTATGAAGTGGTATTCTTACATATCCTTTCGAGAGAAAACTGTCCTGTGCCTTCTCTTTTGAGGCTACACACGTAGACATACACGCAACATGAAAGCTTTTCGACTTACAACGTGTTGTTTAGGAAAAACAAGATAATTTCGCACGATGCGGGATTTCCTTAAAACGTGATTTTCTGAAAAATTTTGACGAAAGAAAATTCTCCTTTTGGTTCTCTTTAGATGCTACATGTTAAGACGTACACGCCACAACAATTCTTTTCGAGATACAACGTGTAGTTTTGGAGATACAAGCTAATTTTGTACTATGCGTTATTTCTTCTCGTAAAGAGTTTCCAATGCGTACGTATATGTCTTTACTCTGCAAAACTGTATTTCCTTATGAAGTGGTATTCTTACATATCCTTTCGAGAGAAAACTGTCCTGTGCCTTCTCTTTTGAGGCTACACACGTAGACATACACGCAACATGAAAGCTTTTCGACTTACAACGTGTTGTTTAGGAAAAACAAGATAATTTCGCACGATGCGGGATTTCCTTAAAACGTGATTTTCTGAAAAATTTTGACGAAAGAAAATTCTCCTTTTGGTTCTCTTTAGATGCTACATGTTAAGACGTACACGCCACAACAATTCTTTTCGAGATACAACGTGTAGTTTTGGAGATACAAGCTAATTTTGTACTATGCGTTATTTCTTCTCGTAAAGAGTTTCCAATGCGTACGTATATGTCTTTACTCTGCAAAACTGTATTTCCTTATGAAGTGGTATTCTTACATATCCTTTCGAGAGAAAACTGTCTTGTGCCTTCTCTTTTGAGGCTACACACGTAGACATACACGCAACATGAAAGCTTTTCGACTTACAACGTGTTGTTTAGGAAAAACAAGATAATTTCGCACGATGCGGGATTTCCTTAAAACGTGATTTTCTGAAAAATTTTGACGAAAGAAAATTCTCCTTTTGGTTCTCTTTAGATGCTACATGTTAAGACGTACACGCCACAACAATTCTTTTCGAGATACAACGTGTAGTTTTGGAGATACAAGCTAATTTTGTACTATGCGTTATTTCTTCTCGTAAAGAGTTTCCAATGCGTACGTATATGTCTTTACTCTGCAAAACTGTATTTCCTTATGAAGTGGTATTCTTACATATCCTTTCGAGAGAAAACTGTCCTGTGCCTTCTCTTTTGAGGCTACACACGTAGACATACACGCAACATGAAAGCTGTTCGACTTACAACGTGTTGTTTAGGAAAAACAAGATAATTTCGCACGATGCGGGATTTCCTTAAAACGTGATTTTCTGAAAAATTTTGACGAAAGAAAATTCTCCTTTTGGTTCTCTTTAGATGCTACATGTTAAGACGTACACGCCACAACAATTCTTTTCGAGATACAACGTGTAGTTTTGGAGATACAAGCTAATTTTGTACTATGCGTTATTTCTTCTCGTAAAGAGTTTCCAATGCGTACGTATATGTCTTTACTCTGCAAAACTGTATTTCCTTATGAAGTGGTATTCTTACATATCCTTTCGAGAGAAAACTGTCCTGTGCCTTCTCTTTTGAGGCTACACACGTAGACATACACGCAACATGAAAGCTTTTCGACTTAAAACGTGTTGTTTAGGAAAAACAAGATAATTTCGCACGATGCGGGATTTCCTTAAAACGTGATTTTCTGAAAAATTTTGACGAAAGAAAATTCTCCTTTTGGTTCTCTTTAGATGCTACATGTTAAGACGTACACGCCACAACAATTCTTTTCGAGATACAACGTGTAGTTTTGGAGATACAAGCTAATTTTGTACTATGCGTTATTTCTTCTCGTAAAGAGTTTCCAATGCGTACGTATATGTCTTTACTCTGCAAAACTGTATTTCCTTATGAAGTGGTATTCTTACATATCCTTTCGAGAGAAAACTGTCCTGTGCCTTCTCTTTTGAGGCTACACACGTAGACATACACGCAACATGAAAGCTTTTCGACTTACAACGTGTTGTTTGGGAAAAACAAGATAATTTCGCACGATGCGGGATTTCCTTAAAACGTGATTTTCTGAAAAATTTTGACGAAAGAAAATTCTCCTTTTGGTTCTCTTTAGATGATACATGTTAAGACGTACACGCCACAACAATTCTTTTCGAGATACAACGTGTAGTTTTGGAGATACAAGCTAATTTTGTACTATGCGTTATTTCTTCTCGTAAAGAGTTTCCAATGCGTACGTATATGTCTTTACTCTGCAAAACTGTATTTCCTTATGAAGTGGTATTCTTACATATCCTTTCGAGAGAAAACTGTCCTGTGCCTTCTCTTTTGAGGCTACACACGTAGACATACACGCAACATGAAAGCTTTTCGACTTACAACGTGTTGTTTGGGAAAAACAAGATAATTTCGCACGATGCGGGATTTCCTTAAAACGTGATTTTCTGAAAAATTTTGACGAAAGAAAATTCTCCTTTTGGTTCTCTTTAGATGATACATGTTAAGACGTACACGCCACAACAATTCTTTTCGAGATACAACGTGTAGTTTTGGAGATACAAGCTAATTTTGTACTATGCGTTATTTCTTCTCGTAAAGAGTTTCCAATGCGTACGTATATGTCTTTACTCTGCAAAACTGTATTTCCTTATGAAGTGGTATTCTTACATATCCTTTCGAGAGAAAACTGTCCTGTGCCTTCTCTTTTGAGGCTACACACGTAGACATACACGCAACATGAAAGCTTTTCGACTTACAACGTGTTGTTTAGGAAAAACAAGATAATTTCGCACAATGCGGGATTTCCTTAAAACGTGATTTTCTGGAAAATTTTGACAAAAGAAAATTCTCCTTTTGGTTCTCTTTAGATGCTACATGTTAAGACGTACACGCCACAACAATTCTTTTCGAGATACAACGTGTAGTTTTGGAGATACAAGCTAATTTTGTACTATGCGTTATTTCTTCTCGTAAAGAGTTTCCAATGCGTACGTATATGTGTTTACTCTGCAAAACTGTATTTCCTTATGAAGTGGTATTCTTACATATCCTTTCGAGAGAAAACTGTCCTGTGCCTTCTCTTTTGAGGCTACACACGTAGACATACACGCAACATGAAAGCTTTTCGACTTACAACGTGTTGTTTAGGAAAAACAAGATAATTTCGCACGATGCGGGATTTCCTTAAAACGTGATTTTCTGAAAAAATTTGACGAAAGAAAATTCTCCTTTTGGTTCTCTTTAGATGCTACATGTTAAGACGTACACGCCACAACAATTTTTTCGAGATACAACGTGTAGTTTTGGAGATACAAGCTAATTTTGTACTATGCGTTATTTCTTCTCGTAAAGAGTTTCCAATGCGTACGTATATGTCTTTACTCTGCAAAACTGTATTTCCTTATGAAGTGGTATTCTTACATATCCTTTCGAGAGAAAACTGTCCTGTGCCTTCTCTTTTGAGGCTACACACGTAGACATACACGCAACATGAAAGCTTTTCGACTTACAACGTGTTGTTTAGGAAAAACAAGATAATTTCGCACGATGCGGGATTTCCTTAAAACGTGATTTTCTGAAAAATTTTGACGAAAGAAAATTCTCCTTTTGGTTCTCTTTAGATGCTACATGTTAAGACGTACACGCCACAACAATTCTTTTCGAGATACAACGTGTAGTTTTGGAGATACAAGCTAATTTTGTACTATGCGTTATTTCTTCTCGTAAAGAGTTTCCAATGCGTACGTATATGTCTTTACTCTGCAAAACTGTATTTCCTTATGAAGTGGTATTCTTACATATCCTTTCGAGAGAAAACTGTCCTGTGCCTTCTCTTTTGAGGCTACACACGTAGACATACACGCAACATGAAAGCTTTTCGACTTACAACGTGTTGTTTAGGAAAAACAAGATAATTTCGCACGATGCGGGATTTCCTTAAAACGTGATTTTCTGAAAAATTTTGACGAAAGAAAATTCTCCTTTTGGTTCTCTTTAGATGCTACATGTTAAGACGTACACGCCACAACAATTCTTTTCGAGATACAACGTGTAGTTTTGGAGATACAAGCTAATTTTGTACTATGCGTTATTTCTTCTCGTAAAGAGTTTCCAATGCGTACGTATATGTCTTTACTCTGCAAAACTGTATTTCCTTATGAAGTGGTATTCTTACATATCCTTTCGAGAGAAAACTGTCCTGTGCCTTCTCTTTTGAGGCTACACACGTAGACATACACGCAACATGAAAGCTTTTCGACTTACAACGTGTTGTTTAGGAAAAACAAGATAATTTCGCACGATGCGGGATTTCCTTAAAACGTGATTTTCTGAAAAATTTTGACGAAAGAAAATTCTCCTTTTGGTTCTCTTTAGATGCTACATGTTAAGACGTACACGCCACAACAATTCTTTTCGAGATACAACGTGTAGTTTTGGAGATACAAGCTAATTTTGTACTATGCGTTATTTCTTCTCGTAAAGAGTTTCCAATGCGTACGTATATGTCTTTACTCTGCAAAACTGTATTTCCTTATGAAGTGGTATTCTTACATATCCTTTCGAGAGAAAACTGTCCTGTGCCTTCTCTTTTGAGGCTACACACGTAGACATACACGCAACATGAAAGCTTTTCGACTTACAACGTGTTGTTTAGGAAAAACAAGATAATTTCGCACGATGCGGGATTTCCTTAAAACGTGATTTTCTGAAAAATTTTGACGAAAGAAAATTCTCCTTTTGGTTCTCTTTAGATGCTACATGTTAAGACGTACACGCCACAACAATTCTTTTCGAGATACAACGTGTAGTTTTGGAGATACAAGCTAATTTTGTACTATGCGTTATTTCTTCTCGTAAAGAGTTTCCAATGCGTACGTATATGTCTTTACTCTGCAAAACTGTATTTCCTTATGAAGTGGTATTCTTACATATCCTTTCGAGAGAAAACTGTCCTGTGCCTTCTCTTTTGAGGCTACACACGTAGACATACACGCAACATGAAAGCTTTTCGACTTACAACGTGTTGTTTAGGAAAAACAAGATAATTTCGCACGATGCGGGATTTCCTTAAAACGTGATTTTCTGAAAAATTTTGACGAAAGAAAATTCTCCTTTTGGTTCTCTTTAGATGCTACATGTTAAGACGTACACGCCACAACAATTCTTTTCGAGATACAACGTGTAGTTTTGGAGATACAAGCTAATTTTGTACTATGCGTTATTTCTTCTCGTAAAGAGTTTCCAATGCGTACGTATATGTCTTTACTCTGCAAAACTGTATTTCCTTATGAAGTGGTATTCTTACATATCCTTTCGAGAGAAAACTGTCCTGTGCCTTCTCTTTTGAGGCTACACACGTAGACATACACGCAACATGAAAGCTTTTCGACTTACAACGTGTTGTTTAGGAAAAACAAGATAATTTCGCACGATGCGGGATTTCCTTAAAACGTGATTTTCTGAAAAATTTTGACGAAAGAAAATTCTCCTTTTGGTTCTCTTTAGATGCTACATGTTAAGACGTACACGCCACAACAATTCTTTTCGAGATACAACGTGTAGTTTTGGAGATACAAGCTAATTTTGTACTATGCGTTATTTCTTCTCGTAAAGAGTTTCCAATGCGTACGTATATGTCTTTACTCTGCAAAACTGTATTTCCTTATGAAGTGGTATTCTTACATATCCTTTCGAGAGAAAACTGTCCTGTGCCTTCTCTTTTGAGGCTACACACGTAGACATACACGCAACATGAAAGCTTTTCGACTTACAACGTGTTGTTTAGGAAAAACAAGATAATTTCGCACGATGCGGGATTTCCTTAAAACGTGATTTTCTGAAAAATTTTGACGAAAGAAAATTCTCCTTTTGGTTCTCTTTAGATGCTACATGTTAAGACGTACACGCCACAACAATTCTTTTCGAGATACAACGTGTAGTTTTGGAGATACAAGCTAATTTTGTACTATGCGTTATTTCTTCTCGTAAAGAGTTTCCAATGCGTACGTATATGTCTTTACTCTGCAAAACTGTATTTCCTTATGAAGTGGTATTCTTACATATCCTTTCGAGAGAAAACTGTCCTGTGCCTTCTCTTTTGAGGCTACACACGTAGACATACACGCAACATGAAAGCTTTTCGACTTACAACGTGTTGTTTAGGAAAAACAAGATAATTTCGCACGATGCGGGATTTCCTTAAAACGTGATTTTCTGAAAAATTTTGACGAAAGAAAATTCTCCTTTTGGTTCTCTTTAGATGCTACATGTTAAGACGTACACGCCACAACAATTTTTTCGAGATACAACGTGTAGTTTTGGAGATACAAGCTAATTTTGTACTATGCGTTATTTCTTCTCGTAAAGAGTTTCCAATGCGTACGTATATGTCTTTACTCTGCAAAACTGTATTTCCTTATGAAGTGGTATTCTTACATATCCTTTCGAGAGAAAACTGTCCTGTGCCTTCTCTTTTGAGGCTACACACGTAGACATACACGCAACATGAAAGCTTTTCGACTTACAACGTGTTGTTTAGGAAAAACAAGATAATTTCGCACGATGCGGGATTTCCTTAAAACGTGATTTTCTGAAAAATTTTGACGAAAGAAAATTCTCCTTTTGGTTCTCTTTAGATGCTACATGTTAAGACGTACACGCCACAACAATTCTTTTCGAGATACAACGTGTAGTTTTGGAGATACAAGCTAATTTTGTACTATGCGTTATTTCTTCTCGTAAAGAGTTTCCAATGCGTACGTATATGTCTTTACTCTGCAAAACTGTATTTCCTTATGAAGTGGTATTCTTACATATCCTTTCGAGAGAAAACTGTCCTGTGCCTTCTCTTTTGAGGCTACACACGTAGACATACACGCAACATGAAAGCTTTTCGACTTACAACGTGTTGTTTAGGAAAAACAAGATAATTTCGCACGATGCGGGATTTCCTTAAAACGTGATTTTCTGAAAAATTTTGACGAAAGAAAATTCTCCTTTTGGTTCTCTTTAGATGCTACATGTTAAGACGTACACGCCACAACAATTCTTTTCGAGATACAACGTGTAGTTTTGGAGATACAAGCTAATTTTGTACTATGCGTTATTTCTTCTCGTAAAGAGTTTCCAATGCGTACGTATATGTCTTTACTCTGCAAAACTGTATTTCCTTATGAAGTGGTATTCTTACATATCCTTTCGAGAGAAAACTGTCCTGTGCCTTCTCTTTTGAGGCTACACACGTAGACATACACGCAACATGAAAGCTTTTCGACTTACAACGTGTTGTTTAGGAAAAACAAGATAATTTCGCACGATGCGGGATTTCCTTAAAACGTGATTTTCTGAAAAATTTTGACGAAAGAAAATTCTCCTTTTGGTTCTCTTTAGATGCTACATGTTAAGACGTACACGCCACAACAATTCTTTTCGAGATACAACGTGTAGTTTTGGAGATACAAGCTAATTTTGTACTATGCGTTATTTCTTCTCGTAAAGAGTTTCCAATGCGTACGTATATGTCTTTACTCTGCAAAACTGTATTTCCTTATGAAGTGGTATTCTTACATATCCTTTCGAGAGAAAACTGTCCTGTGCCTTCTCTTTTGAGGCTACACACGTAGACATACACGCAACATGAAAGCTTTTCGACTTACAACGTGTTGTTTAGGAAAAACAAGATAATTTCGCACGATGCGGGATTTCCTTAAAACGTGATTTTCTGAAAAATTTTGACGAAAGAAAATTCTCCTTTTGGTTCTCTTTAGATGCTACATGTTAAGACGTACACGCCACAACAATTCTTTTCGAGATACAACGTGTAGTTTTGGAGATACAAGCTAATTTTGTACTATGCGTTATTTCTTCTCGTAAAGAGTTTCCAATGCGTACGTATATGTCTTTACTCTGCAAAACTGTATTTCCTTATGAAGTGGTATTCTTACATATCCTTTCGAGAGAAAACTGTCCTGTGCCTTCTCTTTTGAGGCTACACACGTAGACATACACGCAACATGAAAGCTTTTCGACTTACAACGTGTTGTTTAGGAAAAACAAGATAATTTCGCACGATGCGGGATTTCCTTAAAACGTGATTTTCTGAAAAATTTTGACGAAAGAAAATTCTCCTTTTGGTTCTCTTTAGATGCTACATGTTAAGACGTACACGCCACAACAATTTTTTCGAGATACAACGTGTAGTTTTGGAGATACAAGCTAATTTTGTACTATGCGTTATTTCTTCTCGTAAAGAGTTTCCAATGCGTACGTATATGTCTTTACTCTGCAAAACTGTATTTCCTTATGAAGTGGTATTCTTACATATCCTTTCGAGAGAAAACTGTCCTGTGCCTTCTCTTTTGAGGCTACACACGTAGACATACACGCAACATGAAAGCTTTTCGACTTACAACGTGTTGTTTAGGAAAAACAAGATAATTTCGCACGATGCGGGATTTCCTTAAAACGTGATTTTCTGAAAAATTTTGACGAAAGAAAATTCTCCTTTTGGTTCTCTTTAGATGCTACATGTTAAGACGTACACGCCACAACAATTCTTTTCGAGATACAACGTGTAGTTTTGGAGATACAAGCTAATTTTGTACTATGCGTTATTTCTTCTCGTAAAGAGTTTCCAATGCGTACGTATATGTCTTTACTCTGCAAAACTGTATTTCCTTATGAAGTGGTATTCTTACATATCCTTTCGAGAGAAAACTGTCCTGTGCCTTCTCTTTTGAGGCTACACACGTAGACATACACGCAACATGAAAGCTTTTCGACTTACAACGTGTTGTTTAGGAAAAACAAGATAATTTCGCACGATGCGGGATTTCCTTAAAACGTGATTTTCTGAAAAATTTTGACGAAAGAAAATTCTCCTTTTGGTTCTCTTTAGATGCTACATGTTAAGACGTACACGCCACAACAATTCTTTTCGAGATACAACGTGTAGTTTTGGAGATACAAGCTAATTTTGTACTATGCGTTATTTCTTCTCGTAAAGAGTTTCCAATGCGTACGTATATGTCTTTACTCTGCAAAACTGTATTTCCTTATGAAGTGGTATTCTTACATATCCTTTCGAGAGAAAACTGTCCTGTGCCTTCTCTTTTGAGGCTACACACGTAGACATACACGCAACATGAAAGCTTTTCGACTTACAACGTGTTGTTTAGGAAAAACAAGATAATTTCGCACGATGCGGGATTTCCTTAAAACGTGATTTTCTGAAAAATTTTGACGAAAGAAAATTCTCCTTTTGGTTCTCTTTAGATGCTACATGTTAAGACGTACACGCCACAACAATTCTTTTCGAGATACAACGTGTAGTTTTGGAGATACAAGCTAATTTTGTACTATGCGTTATTTCTTCTCGTAAAGAGTTTCCAATGCGTACGTATATGTCTTTACTCTGCAAAACTGTATTTCCTTATGAAGTGGTATTCTTACATATCCTTTCGAGAGAAAACTGTCCTGTGCCTTCTCTTTTGAGGCTACACACGTAGACATACACGCAACATGAAAGCTTTTCGACTTACAACGTGTTGTTTAGGAAAAACAAGATAATTTCGCACGATGCGGGATTTCCTTAAAACGTGATTTTCTGAAAAATTTTGACGAAAGAAAATTCTCCTTTTGGTTCTCTTTAGATGCTACATGTTAAGACGTACACGCCACAACAATTCTTTTCGAGATACAACGTGTAGTTTTGGAGATACAAGCTAATTTTGTACTATGCGTTATTTCTTCTCGTAAAGAGTTTCCAATGCGTACGTATATGTCTTTACTCTGCAAAACTGTATTTCCTTATGAAGTGGTATTCTTACATATCCTTTCGAGAGAAAACTGTCCTGTGCCTTCTCTTTTGAGGCTACACACGTAGACATACACGCAACATGAAAGCTTTTCGACTTACAACGTGTTGTTTAGGAAAAACAAGATAATTTCGCACGATGCGGGATTTCCTTAAAACGTGATTTTCTGAAAAATTTTGACGAAAGAAAATTCTCCTTTTGGTTCTCTTTAGATGCTACATGTTAAGACGTACACGCCACAACAATTCTTTTCGAGATACAACGTGTAGTTTTGGAGATACAAGCTAATTTTGTACTATGCGTTATTTCTTCTCGTAAAGAGTTTCCAATGCGTACGTATATGTCTTTACTCTGCAAAACTGTATTTCCTTATGAAGTGGTATTCTTACATATCCTTTCGAGAGAAAACTGTCCTGTGCCTTCTCTTTTGAGGCTACAAACGTAGACATACACGCAACATGAAAGCTTTTCGACTTACAACGTGTTGTTTAGGAAAAACAAGATAATTTCGCACGATGCGGGATTTCCTTAAAACGTGATTTTCTGAAAAATTTTGACGAAAGAAAATTCTCCTTTTGGTTCTCTTTAGATGCTACATGTTAAGACGTACACGCCACAACAATTCTTTTCGAGATACAACGTGTAGTTTTGGAGATACAAGCTAATTTTGTACTATGCGTTATTTCTTCTCGTAAAGAGTTTCCAATGCGTACGTATATGTCTTTACTCTGCAAAACTGTATTTCCTTATGAAGTGGTATTCTTACATATCCTTTCGAGAGAAAACTGTCCTGTGCCTTCTCTTTTGAGGCTACACACGTAGACATACACGCAACATGAAAGCTTTTCGACTTACAACGTGTTGTTTAGGAAAAACAAGATAATTTCGCACGATGCGGGATTTCCTTAAAACGTGATTTTCTGAAAAATTTTGACGAAAGAAAATTCTCCTTTTGGTTCTCTTTAGATGCTACATGTTAAGACGTACACGCCACAACAATTCTTTTCGAGATACAACGTGTAGTTTTGGAGATACAAGCTAATTTTGTACTGTGCGTTATTTCTTCTCGTAAAGAGTTTCCAATGCGTACGTATATGTCTTTACTCTGCAAAACTGTATTTCCTTATGAAGTGGTATTCTTACATATCCTTTCGAGAGAAAACTGTCCTGTGCCTTCTCTTTTGAGGCTACACACGTAGACATACACGCAACATGAAAGCTTTTCGACTTACAACGTGTTGTTTAGGAAAAACAAGATAATTTCGCACGATGCGGGATTTCCTTAAAACGTGATTTTCTGAAAAATTTTGACGAAAGAAAATTCTCCTTTTGGTTCTCTTTAGATGCTACATGTTAAGACGTACACGCCACAACAATTCTTTTCGAGATACAACGTGTAGTTTTGGAGATACAAGCTAATTTTGTACTATGCGTTATTTCTTCTCGTAAAGAGTTTCCAATGCGTACGTATATGTCTTTACTCTGCAAAACTGTATTTCCTTATCAAGTGGTATTCTTACATATCCTTTCGAGAGAAAACTGTCCTGTGCCTTCTCTTTTGAGGCTACACACGTAGACATACACGCAACATGAAAGCTTTTCGACTTACAACGTGTTGTTTAGGAAAAACAAGATAATTTCGCACGATGCGGGATTTCCTTAAAACGTGATTTTCTGAAAAAATTTGACGAAAGAAAATTCTCCTTTTGGTTCTCTTTAGATGCTACATGTTAAGACGTACACGCCACAACAATTCTTTTCGAGATACAACGTGTAGTTTTGGAGATACAAGCTAATTTTGTACTGTGCGTTATTTCTTCTCGTAAAGAGTTTCCAATGCGTACGTATATGTCTTTACTCTGCAAAACTGTATTTCCTTATGAAGTGGTATTCTTACATATCCTTTCGAGAGAAAACTGTCCTGTGCCTTCTCTTTTGAGGCTACACACGTAGACATACACGCAACATGAAAGCTTTTCGACTTACAACGTGTTGTTTAGGAAAAACAAGATAATTTCGCACGATGCGGGATTTCCTTAAAACGTGATTTTCTGAAAAATTTTGACGAAAGAAAATTCTCCTTTTGGTTCTCTTTAGATGCTACATGTTAAGACGTACACGCCACAACAATTCTTTTCGAGATACAACGTGTACTTTTGGAGATACAAGCTAATTTTGTACTATGCGTTATTTCTTCTCGTAAAGAGTTTCCAATGCGTACGTATATGTCTTTACTCTGCAAAACTGTATTTCCTTATGAAGTGGTATTCTTACATATCCTTTCGAGAGAAAACTGTCCTGTGCCTTCTCTTTTGAGGCTACACACGTAGACATACACGCAACATGAAAGCTTTTCGACTTACAACGTGTTGTTTAGGAAAAACAAGATAATTTCGCACGATGCGGGATTTCCTTAAAACGTGATTTTCTGAAAAATTTTGACGAAAGAAAATTCTCCTTTTGGTTCTCTTTAGATGCTACATGTTAAGACGTACACGCCACAACAATTCTTTTCGAGATACAACGTGTAGTTTTGGAGATACAAGCTAATTTTGTACTATGCGTTATTTCTTCTCGTAAAGAGTTTCCAATGCGTACGTATATGTCTTTACTCTGCAAAACTGTATTTCCTTATGAAGTGGTATTCTTACATATCCTTTCGAGAGAAAACTGTCCTGTGCCTTCTCTTTTGAGGCTACACACGTAGACATACACGCAACATGAAAGCTTTTCGACTTACAACGTGTTGTTTAGGAAAAACAAGATAATTTCGCACGATGCGGGATTTCCTTAAAACGTGATTTTCTGAAAAATTTTGACGAAAGAAAATTCTCCTTTTGGTTCTCTTTAGATGCTACATGTTAAGACGTACACGCCACAACAATTCTTTTCGAGATACAACGTGTAGTTTTGGAGATACAAGCTAATTTTGTACTATGCGTTATTTCTTCTCGTAAAGAGTTTCCAATGCGTACGTATATGTCTTTACTCTGCAAAACTGTATTTCCTTATGAAGTGGTATTCTTACATATCCTTTCGAGAGAAAACTGTCCTGTGCCTTCTCTTTTGAGGCTACACACGTAGACATACACGCAACATGAAAGCTTTTCGACTTACAACGTGTTGTTTAGGAAAAACAAGATAATTTCGCACGATGCGGGATTTCCTTAAAACGTGATTTTCTGAAAAATTTTGACGAAAGAAAATTCTCCTTTTGGTTCTCTTTAGATGCTACATGTTAAGACGTACACGCCACAACAATTCTTTTCGAGATACAACGTGTAGTTTTGGAGATACAAGCTAATTTTGTACTATGCGTTATTTCTTCTCGTAAAGAGTTTCCAATGCGTACGTATATGTCTTTACTCTGCAAAACTGTATTTCCTTATGAAGTGGTATTCTTACATATCCTTTCGAGAGAAAACTGTCCTGTGCCTCCTCTTTTGAGGCTACACACGTAGACATACACGCAACATGAAAGCTTTTCGACTTACAACGTGTTGTTTAGGAAAAACAAGATAATTTCGCACCATGCGGGATTTCCTTAAAACGTGATTTTCTGAAAAATTTTGACGAAAGAAAATTCTCCTTTTGGTTCTCTTTAGATGCTACATGTTAAGACGTACACGCCACAACAATTCTTTTCGAGATACAACGTGTAGTTTTGGAGATACAAGCTAATTTTGTACTATGCGTTATTTCTTCTCGTAAAGAGTTTCCAATGCGTACGTATATGTCTTTACTCTGCAAAACTGTATTTCCTTATGAAGTGGTATTCTTACATATCCTTTCGAGAGAAAACTGTCCTGTGCCTTCTCTTTTGAGGCTACACACGTAGACATACACGCAACATGAAAGCTTTTCGACTTACAACGTGTTGTTTAGGAAAAACAAGATAATTTCGCACGATGCGGGATTTCCTTAAAACGTGATTTTCTGAAAAATTTTGACGAAAGAAAATTCTCCTTTTGGTTCTCTTTAGATGCTCCATGTTAAGACGTACACGCCACAACAATTCTTTTCGAGATACAACGTGTAGTTTTGGAGATACAAGCTAATTTTGTACTATGCGTTATTTCTTCTAGTAAAGAGTTTCCAATGCGTACGTATATGTCTTTACTCTGCAAAACTGTATTTCCTTATGAAGTGGTATTCTTACATATCCTTTCGAGAGAAAACTGTCCTGTGCCTTCTCTTTTGAGGCTACACACGTAGACATACACGCAACATGAAAGCTTTTCGACTTACAACGTGTTGTTTAGGAAAAACAAGATAATTTCGCACGATGCGGGATTTCCTTAAAACGTGATTTTCTGAAAAATTTTGACGAAAGAAAATTCTCCTTTTGGTTCTCTTTAGATGCTACATGTTAAGACGTACACACCACAACAATTCTTTTCGAGATACAACGTGTAGTTTTGGAGATACAAGCTAATTTTGTACTATGCGTTATTTCTTCTCGTAAAGAGTTTCCAATGCGTACGTATATGTCTTCACTCTGCAAAACTGTATTTCCTTATGAAGTGGTATTCTTACATATCCTTTCGAGAGAAAACTGTCCTGTGCCTTCTCTTTTGAGGCTACACACGTAGACATACACGCAACATGAAAGCTTTTCGACCTCCAACGTGTTGTTTAGGAAAAACAAGATAATTTCGCACGATGCGGGATTTCCTTAAAACGTGATTTTCTGAAAAATTTTGACGAAAGAAAATTCTCCTTTTGGTTCTCTTTAGATGCTACATGTTAAGACGTACACGCCACAACAATTCTTTTCGAGATACAACGTGTAGTTTTGGAGATACAAGCTAATTTTGTACTATGCGTTATTTCTTCTCGTAAAGAGTTTCCAATGCGTACGTATATGTCTTTACTCTGCAAAACTGTATTTCCTTATGAAGTGGTATTCTTACATATCCTTTCGAGAGAAAACTGTCCTGTGCCTTCTCTTTTGAGGCTACACATGTAGACATACACGCAACATGAAAGCTTTTCGACTTACAACGTGTTGTTTAGGAAAAACAAGATAATTTCGCACGATGCGGGATTTCCTTAAAACGTGATTTTCTGAAAAATTTTGACGAAAGAAAATTCTCCTTTTGGTTCTCTTTAGATGCTACATGTTAAGACGTACACGCCACAACAATTCTTTTCGAGATACAACGTGTAGTTTTGGAGATACAAGCTAATTTTGTACTCTGCGTTATTTCTTCTCGTAAAGAGTTTCCAATGCGTACGTATATGTCTTTACTCTGCAAAACTGTATTTCCTTATGAAGTGGTATTCTTACATATCCTTTCGAGAGAAAACTGTCCTGTGCCTTCTCTTTTGAGGCTACACACGTAGACATACACGCAACATGAAAGCTTTTCGACTTACAACGTGTTGTTTAGGAAAAACAAGATAATTTCGCACCATGCGGGATTTCCTTAAAACGTGATTTTCTGAAAAATTTTGACGAAAGAAAATTCTCCTTTTGGTTCTCTTTAGATGCTACATGTTAAGACGTACACGCCACAACAATTCTTTTCGAGATACAACGTGTAGTTTTGGAGATACAAGCTAATTTTGTACTATGCGTTATTTCTTCTCGTAAAGAGTTTCCAATGCGTACGTATATGTCTTTACTCTGCAAAACTGTATTTCCTTATGAAGTGGTATTCTTACATATCCTTTCGAGAGAAAACTGTCCTGTGCCTTCTCTTTTGAGGCTACACACGTAGACATACACGCAACATGAAAGCTTTTCGACTTACAACGTGTTGTTTAGGAAAAACAAGATAATTTCGCACGATGCGGGATTTCCTTAAAACGTGATTTTCTGAAAAATTTTGACGAAAGAAAATTCTCCTTTTGGTTCTCTTTAGATGCTCCATGTTAAGACGTACACGCCACAACAATTCTTTTCGAGATACAACGTGTAGTTTTGGAGATACAAGCTAATTTTGTACTATGCGTTATTTCTTCTAGTAAAGAGTTTCCAATGCGTACGTATATGTCTTAACTCTGCAAAACTGTATTTCCTTATGAAGTGGTATTCTTACATATCCTTTCGAGAGAAAACTGTCCTGTGCCTTCTCTTTTGAGGCTACACACTTAGACATACACGCAACATGAAAGCTTTTCGACTTACAACGTGTTGTTTAGGAAAAACAAGATAATTTCGCACGATGCGGGATTTCCTTAACACGTGATTTTCTGAAAAATTTTGACGAAAGAAAATTCTCCTTTTGGTTCTCTTTAGATGCTACATGTTAAGACGTACACGCCACAACAATTCTTTTCGAGATACAACGTGTAGTTTTGGAGATACAAGCTAATTTTGTACTATGCGTTATTTCTTCTCGTAAAGAGTTTCCAATGCGTACGTATATGTCTTTACTCTGCAAAACTGTATTTCCTTATGAAGTGGTATTCTTACATATCCTTTCGAGAGAAAACTGTCCTGTGCCTTCTCTTTTCAGGCTACACACTTAGACATACACGCAACATGAAAACTTTTCGACTTACAACGTGTTGTTTAGGAAAAACAAGATAATTTCGCACGATGCGGGATTTCCTTAAAACGTGATTTTCTGAAAAAATTTGACGAAAGAAAATTCTCCTTTTGGTTCCCTTCAGATGCTACATGTTAAGACGTACACGCCACAACAATTCTTTTCGAGATACAACGTGTAGTTTTGGAGATACAAGCTAATTTTGTACTATGCGTTATTTCTTCTCGTAAAGAGTTTCCAATGCGTACGTATATGTCTTTACTCTGCAAAACTGTATTTCCTTATGAAGTGGTATTCTTACATATCCTTTCGATAGAAAACTGTCCTGTGCCTTCTCGTTTGAGGCTACACACTTAGACATACACGCAACATGAAAGCTTTTCGACTTACAACGTGTTGTTTAGGAAAAACAAGATAATTTCGCACGATGCGGGATTTCCTTAAAACGTGATTTTCTGAAAAATTTTGACGAAAGAAAATTCTCCTTTTGGTTCCCTTTAGATGCTACATGTTAAGACGTACACGCCACAACAATTCTTTTCGAGATACAACGTGTAGTTTTGGAGATACAAGCTAATTTTGTACTATGCGTTATTTCTTCTCGTAAAGAGTTTCCAATGCGTACGTATATGTCTTTACTCTGCAAAACTGTATTTCCTTATGAAGTGGTATTCTTACATATCCTTTCGAGAGAAAACTGTCCTGTGCCTTCTCTTTTGAGGCTACACACTTAGACATACACGCAACATGAAAGCTTTTCGACTTACAACGTGTTGTTTAGGAAAAACAAGATAATTTCGCACGATGCGGGATTTCCTTAAAACGTGATTTTCTGAAAAATTTTGACGAAAGAAAATTCTCCTTTTGGTTCTCTTTAGATGCTACATGTTAAGACGTACACGCCACAACAATTCTTTTCGAGATACAACGTGTAGTTTTGGAGATACAAGCTAATTTTGTACTATGCGTTATTTCTTCTCGTAAAGAGTTTCCAATGCGTACGTATATGACTTTACTCTGCAAAACTGTATTTCCTTATGAAGTGGTATTCTTACATATCCTTTCGAGAGAAAACTGTCCTGTGCCTTCTCTTTTGAGGCTACACACGTAGACATACACGCAACATGAAAGCTTTTCGACTTACAACGTGTTGTTTAGGAAAAACAAGATAATTTCGCACGATGCGGGATTTCCTTAAAACGTGATTTTCTGAAAAATTTTGACGAAAGAAAATTCTCCTTTTGGTTCTCTTTAGATGCTACATGTTAAGACGTACACGCCACAACAATTCTTTTCGAGATACAACGTGTAGTTTTGGAGATACAAGCTAATTTTGTACTATGCGTTATTTCTTCTCGTAAAGAGTTTCCAATGCGTACGTATATGTCTTTACTCTGCAAAACTGTATTTCCTTATGAAGTGGTATTCTTACATATCCTTTCGAGAGAAAACTGTCCTGTGCCTTCTCTTTTGAGGCTACACACTTAGACATACACGCAACATGAAAGCTTTTCGACTTACAACGTGTTGTTTAGGAAAAACAAGATAATTTCGCACGATGCGGGATTTCCGTAAAACGTGATTTTCTGAAAAATTTTGACGAAAGAAAATTCTCCTTTTGGTTCCCTTTAGATGCTACATGTTAAGACGTACACGCCACAACAATTCTTTTCGAGATACAACGTGTAGTTTTGGAGATACAAGCTAATTTTGTACTATGCGTTATTTCTTCTCGTAAAGAGTTTCCAATGCGTACGTATATGTCTTTACTCTGCAAAACTGTATTTCCTTATGAAGTGGTATTCTTACATATCCTTTCGAGAGAAAACTGTCCTGTGCCTTCTCGTTTGAGGCTACACACTTAGACATACACGCAACATGAAAGCTTTTCGACTTACAACGTGTTGTTTAGGAAAAACAAGATAATTTCGCACGATGCGGGATTTCCTTAAAACGTGATTTTCTGAAAAATTTTGACGAAAGAAAATTCTCCTTTTGGTTCCCTTTAGATGCTACATGTTAAGACGTACACGCCACAACAATTCTTTTCGAGATACAACGTGTAGTTTTGGAGATACAAGCTAATTTTGTACTATGCGTTATTTCTTCTCGTAAAGAGTTTCCAATGCGTACGTATATGTCTTTACTCTGCAAAACTGTATTTCCTTATGAAGTGGTATTCTTACATATCCTTTCGAGAGAAAACTGTCCTGTGCCTTCTCTTTTGAGGCTACACACTTAGACATACACGCAACATGAAAGCTTTTCGACTTACAACGTGTTGTTTAGGAAAAACAAGATAATTTCGCACGATGCGGGATTTCCTTAAAACGTGATTTTCTGAAAAATTTTGACGAAAGAAAATTCTCCTTTTGGTTCTCTTTAGATGCTACATGTTAAGACGTACACGCCACAACAATTCTTTTCGAGATACAACGTGTAGTTTTGGAGATACAAGCTAATTTTGTACTATGCGTTATTTCTTCTCGTAAAGAGTTTCCAATGCGTACGTATATGTCTTTACTCTGCAAAACTGTATTTCCTTATGAAGTGGTATTCTTACATATCCTTTCGAGAGAAAACTGTCCTGTGCCTTCTCTTTTGAGGCTACACACTTAGACATACACGCAACATGAAAGCTTTTCGACTTACAACGTGTTGTTTACGAAAAACAAGATAATTTCGCACGATGCGGGATTTCCTTACAACGTGATTTTCTGAAAAATTTTGACGAAAGAAAATTCTCCTTTTGGTTCTCTTTAGATGCTACATGTTAAGACGTACACGCCACAACAATTCTCTTCGAGATACAACGTGTAGTTTTGGAGATACAAGCTAATTTTGTACTATGCGTTATTTCTTCTCGTAAAGAGTTTCCAATGCGTACGTATATGTCTTTACTCTGCAAAACTGTATTTCCTTATGAAGTGGTATTCTTACATATCCTTTCGAGAGAAAACTGTCCTGTGCCTTCTCTTTTGAGGCTACACACTTAGACATACACGCAACATGAAAGCTTTTCGACTTACAACGTGTTGTTTAGGAAAAACAAGATAATTTCGCACGATGCGGGATTTCCTTAAAACGTGATTTTCTGAAAAATTTTGACGAAAGAAAATTCTCCTTTTGATTCTCTTTAGATGCTACATGTTAAGACGTACACGCCACAACAATTCTTTTCGAGATACAACGTGTAGTTTTGGAGATACAAGCTAATTTTGTACTATGCGTTATTTCTTCTCGTAAAGAGTTTCCAATGCGTACGTATATGTCTTTACTCTGCAAAACTGTATTTCCTTATGAAGTGGTATTCTTACATATCCTTTCGAGAGAAAACTGTCCTGTGCCTTCTCTTTTGAGGCTACACACGTAGACATACACGCAACATGAAAGCTTTTCGACTTACAACGTGTTGTTTAGGATAAACAAGATAATTTCGCACGATGCGGGATTTCCTTAAAACGTAATTTTCTGAAAAATTTTGACGAAAGAAAATTCTCCTTTTGGTTCTCTTTAGATGCTACATGTTAAGACGTACACGCCACAACAATTCTTTTCGAGATACAACGTGTAGTTTTGGAGATACAAGCTAATTTTGTACTATACGTTATTTCTTCTCGTAAAGAGTTTCCAATGCGTACGTATATGACTTTACTCTGCAAAACTGTATTTCCTTATGAAGTGGTATTCTTACATATCCTTTCGAGAGAAAACTGTCCTGTGCCTTCTCTTTTGAGGCTACACACTTAGACATACACGCAACATGAAAGCTTTTCGACTTACAACGTGTTGTTTAGGAAAAACAAGATAATTTCGCACGATGCGGGATTTCCTTAAAACGTGATTTTCTGAAAAATTTTGACGAAAGAAAATTCTCCTTTTGGTTCTCTTTAGATGCTACATGTTAAGACGTACACGCCACAACAATTCTTTTCGAGATACAACGTGTAGTTTTGGAGATACAAGCTAATTTTGTACTGTGCGTTATTTCTTCTCGTAAAGAGTTTCCAATGCGTACGTATATGTCTTTCCTCTGCAAAACTGTATTTCCTTATGAAGTGGTATTCTTACATATCCTTTCGAGAGAAAACTGTCCTGTGCCTTCTCTTTTGAGGCTACACACGTAGACATACACGCAACATGAAAGCTTTTCGACTTACAACGTGTTGTTTAGGAAAAACAAGATAATTTCGCACGATGCGGGATTTCCTTAAAACCCTTAAAAATGATTTTCTGAATAATTTTGACGAAAGAAAATTATCCTTTTGGTTCTCTTTATATGCTACATGTTAAGACGTACACGCCACAACAATTCTTTTCGAGATACAACGTGTAGTTTTTGAGATACAAGCTAATTTTGTACTATGCGTTATTTCTTCTCGTAAAGAGTTTCCAATGCGTACGTATATGTCTTTACTCTGCAAAACTGTATTTCCTTATGAAGTGGTATTCTTACATATCCTTTCGAGAGAAAACTGTCCTGTGCCTTCTCTTTTGAGGCTACACACTTAGACATACACGCAACATGAAAGCTTTTCGACTTACAACGTTTTGTTTAGGAAAAACAAGATAATTTCGCACGATGCGGGATTTCCTTAAAACGTGATTTTCTGAAAAATTTTGTCGAAAGAAAATTCTCCTTTTGGTTCTCTTTAGATGCTACATGTTAAGACGTACACGCCACAACAATTCTTTTCGAGATACAACGTGTAGTTTTGGAGATACAAGCTAATTTTGTACTATGCGTTATTTCTTCTCGTAAAGAGTTTCCAATGCGTACGTATATGTCTTTACTCTGCAAAACTGTATTTCCTTATGAAGTGGTATTCTTACATATCCTTTCGAGAGAAAACTGTCCTGTGCCTTCTCTTTTGAGGCTACACACTTAGACATACACGCAACATGAAAGCTTTTCGACTTACAACGTGTTGTTTAGGAAAAACAAGATAATTTCGCACGATGCGGGATTTCCTTAAAACGTGATTTTCTGAAAATTTTGACGAAAGAAAATTCTCCTTTTGGTTCTCTTTAGATGCTACATGTTAAGACGTACACGCCACAACAATTCTTTTCGAGATACAACGTGTAGTTTTGGAGATACAAGCTAATTTTGTACTATGCGTTATTTCTTCTCGTAAAGAGTTTCCAATGCGTACGTATATGTCTTTAATCTGCAAAACTGTATTTCCTTATGAAGTGGTATTCTTACATATCCTTTCGAGAGAAAACTGTCCTGTGCCTTCTCTTTTGAGGCTACACACGTAGACATACACGCAACATGAAAGCTTTTCGACTTACAACGTGTTGTTTAGGAAAAACAAGATAATTTCGCACGATGCGGGATTTCCTTAAAACGTGATTTTCTGAAAAATTTTGACGAAAGAAAATTCTCCTTTTGGTTCTCTTTAGATGCTACATGTTAAGACGTACACGCCACAACAATTCTTTTCGAGATAAAACGTGTAGTTTTGGAGATACAAGCTAATTTTGTACTATGCGTTATTTCTTCTAGTAAAGAGTTTCCAATGCGTACGTATATGTCTTTACTCTGCAAAACTGTATTTCCTTATGAAGTGGTATTCTTACATATCCTTTCGAGAGAAAACTGTCCTGTGCCTTCTCTTTTGAGGCTACACACTTAGACATACACGCAACATGAAAGCTTTTCGACTTACAACGTGTTGTTTAGGAAAAACAAGATAATTTCGCACGATGCGGCATTTCCTTAAAACGTGATTTTCTGAAAAATTTTGACGAAAGAAAATTCTCCTTTTGGTTCCCTTTAGATGCTACATGTTACGACGTACATGCCACAACAATTCTTTTCGAGATACAACGTGTAGTTTTGGAGATACAAGCTAATTTTGTACTATGCGTTATTTCTTCTCGTAAAGAGTTTCCAATGCGTACGTATATGTCTTTACTCTGCAAAACTGTATTTCCTTATGAAGTGGTATTCTTACATATCCTTTCGAGAGAAAACTGTCCTGTGCCTTCTCGTTTGAGGCTACACACTTAGACATACACGCAACATGAAAGCTTTTCGACTTACAACGTGTTGTTTAGGAAAAACAAGATAATTTCGCACGATGCGGGATTTCCTTAAAACGTGATTTTCTGAAAAATTTTGACGAAAGAAAATTCTCCTTTTGGTTCCCTTTAGATGCTACATGTTAAGACGTACACGCCACAACAATTCTTTTCGAGATACAACGTGTAGTTTTGGAGATACAAGCTAATTTTGTACTATGCGTTATTTCTTCTCGTAAAGAGTTTCCAATGCGTACGTATATGTCTTTACTCTGCAAAACTGTATTTCCTTATGAAGTGGTATTCTTACATATCCTTTCGAGAGAAAACTGTCCTGTGCCTTCTCTTTTGAGGCTACACACTTAGACATACACGCAACATGAAAGCTTTTCGACTTACAACGTGTTGTTTAGGAAAAACAAGATAATTTCGCACAATGCGGGATTTCCTTAAAACGTGATTTTCTGAAAAATTTTGACGAAAGAAAATTCTCCTTTTGGTTCTCTTTAGATGCTACATGTTAAGACGTACACGCCACAACAATTCTTTTCGAGATACAACGTGTAGTTTTGGAGATACAAGCTAATTTTGTACTATGCGTTATTTCTTCTCGTAAAGAGTTTCCAATGCGTACGTATATGACTTTACTCTGCAAAACTGTATTTCCTTATGAAGTGGTATTCTTACATATCCTTTCGAGAGAAAACTATCCTGTGCCTTCTCTTTTGAGGCTACACACGTAGACATACACGCAACATGAAAGCTTTTCGACTTACAACGTGTTGTTTAGGAAAAACAAGATAATTTCGCACGATGCGGGATTTCCTTAAAACGTGATTTTCTGAAAAATTTTGACGAAAGAAAATTCTCCTTTTGGTTCTCTTTAGATGCTACATGTTAAGACGTACACGCCACAACAATTCTTTTCGAGATACAACGTGTAGTTTTGGAGATACAAGCTAATTTTGTACTATGCGTTATTTCTTCTCGTAAAGAGTTTCCAATGCGTACGTATATGTCTTTACTCTGCAAAACTGTATTTCCTTATGAAGTGGTATTCTTACATATCCTTTCGAGAGAAAACTGTCCTGTGCCTTCTCGTTTGAGGCTACACACTTAGACATACACGCAACATGAAAGCTTTTCGACTTACAACGTGTTGTTTAGGAAAAACAAGATAATTTCGCACGATGCGGGATTTCCTTAAAACGTGATTTTCTGAAAAATTTTGACGAAAGAAAATTCTCCTTTTGGTTCCCTTTAGATGCTACATGTTAAGACGTACACGCCACAACAATTCTTTTCGAGATACAACGTGTAGTTTTGGAGATACAAGCTAATTTTGTACTATGCGTTATTTCTCCTCGTAAAGAGTTTCCAATGCGTACGTATATGTCTTTACTCTGCAAAACTGTATTTCCTTATGAAGTGGTATTCTTACATATCCTTTCGAGAGAAAACTGTCCTGTGCCTTCTCTTTTGAGGCTACACACTTAGACATACACGCAACATGAAAGCTTTTCGACTTACAACGTGTTGTTTAGGAAAAACAAGATAATTTCGCACGATGCGGGATTTCCTTAAAACGTGATTTTCTGAAAAATTTTGACGAAAGAAAATTCTCCTTTTGGTTCTCTTTAGATGCTACATGTTAAGACGTACACGCCACAACAATTCTTTTCGAGATACAACGTGTAGTTTTGGAGATACAAGCTAATTTTGTACTATGCGTTATTTCTTCTCGTAAAGAGTTTCCAATGCGTACGTATATGTCTTTACTCTGCAAAACTGTATTTCCTTATGAAGTGGTATTCTTACATATCCTTTCGAGAGAAAACTGTCCTGTGCCTTCTCTTTTGAGGCTACACACTTAGACATACACGCAACATGAAAGCTTTTCGACTTACAACGTGTTGTTTACGAAAAACAAGATAATTTCGCACGATGCGGGATTTCCTTAAAACGTGATTTTCTGAAAAATTTTGACGAAAGAAAATTCTCCTTTTGATTCTCCTTAGATGCTACATGTTAACACGTACACGCCACAACAATTCTTTTCGAGATACAACGTGTAGTTTTGGAGATACAAGCTAATTTTGTACTATGCGTTATTTCTTCTCGTAAAGAGTTTCCAATGCGTACGTATATGTCTTTACTCTGCAAAACTGTATTTCCTTATGAAGTGGTATTCTTACATATCCTTTCGAGAGAAAACTGTCCTGTGCCTTCTCTTTTGAGGCTACACACGTAGACATACACGCAACATGAAAGCTTTTCGACTTACAACGTGTTGTTTAGGATAAACAAGATAATTTCGCACGATGCGGGATTTCCTTAAAACGTAATTTTCTGAAAAATTTTGACGAAAGAAAATTCTCCTTTTGGTTCTCTTTAGATGCTACATGTTAAGACGTACACGCCACAACAATTCTTTTCGAGATACAACGTGTAGTTTTGGAGATACAAGCTAATTTTGTACTATGCGTTATTTCTTCTCGTAAAGAGTTTCCAATGCGTACGTATATGACTTTACTCTGCAAAACTGTATTTCCTTATGAAGTGGTATTCTTACATATCCTTTCGAGAGAAAACTGTCCTGTGCCTTCTCTTTTGAGGCTACACACTTAGACATACACGCAACATGAAAGCTTTTCGACTTACAACGTGTTGTTTAGGAAAAACAAGATAATTTCGCACGATGCGGGATTTCCTTAAAACGTGATTTTCTGAAAAATTTTGACGAAAGAAAATTCTCCTTTTGGTTCTCTTTAGATGCTACATGTTAAGACGTACACGCCACAACAATTCTTTTCGAGATACAACGTGTAGTTTTGGAGATACAAGCTAATTTTGTACTGTGCGTTATTTCTTCTCGTAAAGAGTTTCCAATGCGTACGTATATGTCTTTCCTCTGCAAAACTGTATTTCCTTATGAAGTGGTATTCTTACATATCCTTTCGAGAGAAAACTGTCCTGTGCCTTCTCTTTTGATGCTACACACGTAGACATACACGCAACATGAAAGCTTTTCGACTTATAACGTGTTGTTTAGGAAAAACAAGATAATTTCGCACGATGCGGGATTTCCTTAAAACCCTTAAAAATGATTTTCTGAATAATTTTGACGAAAGAAAATTATCCTTTTGGTTCTCTTTATATGCTACATGTTAAGACGTACACGCCACAACAATTCTTTTCGAGATACAACGTGTAGTTTTTGAGATACAAGCTAATTTTGTACTATGCGTTATTTCTTCTCGTAAAGAGTTTCCAATGCGTACGTATATGTCTTTACTCTGCAAAACTGTATTTCCTTATGAAGTGGTATTCTTACATATCCTTTCGAGAGAAAACTGTCCTGTGCCTTCTCTTTTGAGGCTACACACTTAGACATACACGCAACATGAAAGCTTTTCGACTTACAACGTTTTGTTTAGGAAAAACAAGATAATTTCGCACGATGCGGGATTTCCTTAAAACGTGATTTTCTGAAAAATTTTGTCGAAAGAAAATTCTCCTTTTGGTTCTCTTTAGATGCTACATGTTAAGACGTACACGCCACAACAATTCTTTTCGAGATACAACGTGTAGTTTTGGAGATACAAGCTAATTTTGTACTATGCGTTATTTCTTCTCGTAAAGAGTTTCCAATGCGTACGTATATGTCTTTACTCTGCAAAACTGTATTTCCTTATGAAGTGGTATTCTTACATATCCTTTCGAGAGAAAACTGTCCTGTGCCTTCTCTTTTGAGGCTACACACTTAGACATACACGCAACATGAAAGCTTTTCGACTTACAACGTGTTGTTTAGGAAAAACAAGATAATTTCGCACGATGCGGGATTTCCTTAAAACGTGATTTTCTGAAAATTTTGACGAAAGAAAATTCTCCTTTTGGTTCTCTTTAGATGCTACATGTTAAGACGTACACGCCACAACAATTCTTTTCGAGATACAACGTGTAGTTTTGGAGATACAAGCTAATTTTGTACTATGCGTTATTTCTTCTCGTAAAGAGTTTCCAATGCGTACGTATATGTCTTTAATCTGCAAAACTGTATTTCCTTATGAAGTGGTATTCTTACATATCCTTTCGAGAGAAAACTGTCCTGTGCCTTCTCTTTTGAGGCTACACACGTAGACATACACGCAACATGAAAGCTTTTCGACTTACAACGTGTTGTTTAGGAAAAACAAGATAATTTCGCACGATGCGGGATTTCCTTAAAACGTGATTTTCTGAAAAATTTTGACGAAAGAAAATTCTCCTTTTGGTTCTCTTTAGATGCTACATGTTAAGACGTACACGCCACAACAATTCTTTTCGAGATAAAACGTGTAGTTTTGGAGATACAAGCTAATTTTGTACTATGCGTTATTTCTTCTAGTAAAGAGTTTCCAATGCGTACGTATATGTCTTTACTCTGCAAAACTGTATTTCCTTATGAAGTGGTATTCTTACATATCCTTTCGAGAGAAAACTGTCCTGTGCCTTCTCTTTTGAGGCTACACACTTAGACATACACGCAACATGAAAGCTTTTCGACTTACAACGTGTTGTTTAGGAAAAACAAGATAATTTCGCACGATGCGGCATTTCCTTAAAACGTGATTTTCTGAAAAATTTTGACGAAACAAAATTCTCCTTTTGGTTCCCTTTAGATGCTACATGTTACGACGTACACGCCACAACAATTCTTTTCGAGATACAACGTGTAGTTTTGGAGATACAAGCTAATTTTGTACTATGCGTTATTTCTTCTCGTAAAGAGTTTCCAATGCGTACGTATATGTCTTTACTCTGCAAAACTGTATTTCCTTATGAAGTGGTATTCTTACATATCCTTTCGAGAGAAAACTGTCCTGTGCCTTCTCTTTTGAGGCTACACACTTAGACATACACGCAACATGAAAGCTTTTCGACTTACAACGTGTTGTTTAGGAAAAACAAGATAATTTCGCACGATGCGGGATTTCCTTAAAACGTGATTTTCTGAAAAATTTTGACGAAAGAAAATTCTCCTTTTGGTTCCCTTTAGATGCTACATGTTAAGACGTACACGCCACAACAATTCTTTTCGAGATACAACGTGTAGTTTTGGAGATACAAGCTAATTTTGTACTATGCGTTATTTCTTCTCGTAAAGAGTTTCCAATGCGTACGTATATGTCTTTACTCTGCAAAACTGTATTTCCTTATGAAGTGGTATTCTTACATATCCTTTCGAGAGAAAACTGTCCTGTGCTTTGAGGCTACACACGTAGACATACACGCAACATGAAAGCTTTTCGACTTACAACGTGTTGTTTAGGAAAAACAAGATAATTTCGCACGATGCGGGATTTCCTTAAAACGTGATTTTCTGAAAAATTTTGACGAAAGAAAATTCTCCTTTTGGTTCTCCTTAGATGCTACATGTTAAGACGTACACGCCACAACAATTCTTTTCGAGATACAACGTGTAGTTTTGGAGATACAAGCTAATTTTGTACTGTGCGTTATTTCTTCTCGTAAAGAGTTTCCAATGGGTACGTATATGTCTTTCCTCTGCAAAACTGTATTTCCTTATGAAGTGGTATTCTTACATATCCTTTCGAGAGAAAACTGTCCTGTGCCTTCTCTTTTGAGGCTACACACGTAGACATACACGCAACATGAAAGCTTTTCGACTTACAACGTGTTGTTTAGGAAAAACAAGATAATTTCGCATGATGCAGGATTTCCTTAAAACGTGATTTTCTGAAAAATTTTGACGAAAGAAAATTCTCCTTTTGGTTCTCTTTAGATGCTACATGTTAAGACGTACACGCCACAACAATTCTTTTCGAGATACAACGTGTAGTTTTGGAGATACAAGCTAATTTTGTACTATGCGTTATTTCTTCTCGTAAAGAGTTTCCAATGCGTACGTATATGTCTTTACTCTGCAAAACTGTATTTCCTTATGAAGTGGTATTCTTACATATCCTTTCGAGAGAAAACTGTCCTGTGCCTTCTCTTTTGAGGCTACACACTTAGACATACACGCAACATGAAAGCTTTTCGACTTACAACGTGTTGTTTAGGAAAAACAAGATAATTTCGCACGATGCGGGATTTCCTTAAAACGTGATTTTCTGAAAAATTTTGACGAAAGAAAATTCTCCTTTTGGTTCCCTTTAGATGCTACATGTTAAGACGTACACGCCACAACAATTCTTTTCGAGATACAACGTGTAGTTTTGGAGATACAAGCTAATTTTGTACTATGCGTTATTTCTTCTCGTAAAGAGTTTCCAATGCGTACGTATATGACTTTACTCTGCAAAACTGTATTTCCTTATGAAGTGGTATTCTTACATATCCTTTCGAGAGAAAACTGTCCTGTGCCTGCTCTTTTGAGGCTACACACGTAGACATACACGCAACATGAAAGCTTTTCGACTTACAACGTGTTGTTTAGGAAAAACAAGATAATTTCGCACGATGCGGGATTTCCTTAAAACGTGATTTTCTGAAAAATTTTGACGAAAGAAAATTCTCCTTTTGGTTCTCTTTAGATGCTACATGTTAAGACGTACACGCCACAACAATTCTTTTCGAGATACAACGTGTAGTTTTGGAGATACAAGCTAATTTTGTACTGTGCGTTATTTCTTCTCGTAAAGAGTTTCCAATGCGTACGTATATGTCTTTACTCTGCAAAACTGTATTTCCTTATGAAGTGGTATTCTTACATATCCTTTCGAGAGAAAACTGTCCTGTGCCTTCTCTTTTGAGGCTACACACTTAGACATACACGCAACATGAAAGCTTTTCGACTTACAACGTGTTGTTTAGGAAAAACAAGATAATTTCGCACGATGCGGGATTTCCTTAAAACGTGATTTTCTGAAAAATTTTGACGAAAGAAAATTCTCCTTTTGGTTCCCTTTAGATGCTACATGTTAAGACGTACACGCCACAACAATTCTTTTCGAGATACAACGTGTAGTTTTGGAGATACAAGCTAATTTTGTACTATGCGTTATTTCTTCTCGTAAAGAGTTTCCAATGCGTACGTATATGTCTTTACTCTGCAAAACTGTATTTCCTTATGAAGTGGTATTCTTACATATCCTTTCGAGAGAAAACTGTCCTGTGCCTTCTCGTTTGAGGCTACACACTTAGACATACAAGCAACATGAAAGCTTTTCGACTTACAACGTGTTGTTTAGGAAAAACAAGATAATTTCGCACGATGCGGGATTTCCTTAAAACGTGATTTTCTGAAAAATTTTGACGAAAGAAAATTCTCCTTTTGGTTCCCTTTAGATGCTACATGTTAAGACGTACACGCCACAACAATTCTTTTCGAGATACAACGTGTAGTTTTGGAGATACAAGCTAATTTTGTACTATGCGTTATTTCTTCTCGTAAAGAGTTTCCAATGCGTACGTATATGTCTTTACTCTGCAAAACTGTATTTCCTTATGAAGTGGTATTCTTACATATCCTTTCGAGAGAAAACTGTCCTGTGCCTTCTCTTTTGAGGCTACACACTTAGACATACACGCAACATGAAAGCTTTTCGACTTACAACGTGTTGTTTAGGAAAAACAAGATAATTTCGCACGATGCGGGATTTCCTTAAAACGTGATTTTCTGAAAAATTTTGACGAAAGAAAATTCTCCTTTTGGTTCTCTTTAGATGCTACATGTTAAGACGTACACGCCACAACAATTCTTTTCGAGATACAACGTGTAGTTTTGGAGATACAAGCTAATTTTGTACTATGCGTTATTTCTTCTCGTAAAGAGTTTCCAATGCGTACGTATATGTCTTTACTCTGCAAAACTGTATTTCCTTATGAAGTGGTATTCTTACATATCCTTTCGAGAGAAAACTGTCCTGTGCCTTCTCTTTTGAGGCTACACACGTAGACATACACGCAACATGAAAGCTTTTCGACTTACAACGTGTTGTTTAGGAAAAACAAGATAATTTCGCACGATGCGGGATTTCCTTAAAACGTGATATTCTGAAAAATTTTGACGAAAGAAAATTCTCCTTTTGGTTCTCTTTAGATGCTACATGTTAAGACGTACACGCCACAACAATTCTTTTCGAGATACAACGTGTAGTTTTGGAGAAACAAGCTAATTTTGTACTATGCGTTATTTCTTCTCGTAAAGAGTTTCCAATGCGTACGTATATGACTTTACTCTGCAAAACTGTATTTCCTTATGAAGTGGTATTCTTACATATCCTTTCGAGAGAAAACTGTCCTGTGCCTTCTCTTTTGAGGCTACACACGTAGACATACACGCAACATGAAAGCTTTTCGACTTACAACGTGTTGTTTAGGAAAAACAAGATAATTTCGCACGATGCGGGATTTCCTTAAAACGTGATTTTCTGAAAAATTTTGACGAAAGAAAATTCTCCTTTTGGTTCTCTTTAGATGCTACATGTTAAGACGTACACGCCACAACAATTCTTTTCGAGATACAACGTGTAGTTTTGGAGATACAAGCTAATTTTGTACTATGCGTTATTTCTTCTCGTAAAGAGTTTCCAATGCGTACGTATATGTCTTTACTCTGCAAAACTGTATTTCCTCATGAAGTGGTATTCTTACATATCCTTTCGAGAGAAAACTGTCCTGTGCCTTCTCTTTTGAGGCTACACACTTAGACATACACGCAACATGAAAGCTTTTCGACTTACAACGTGTTGTTTAGGAAAAACAAGATAATTTCGCACGATGCGGGATTTCCTTAAAACGTGATTTTCTGAAAAATTTTGACGAAAGAAAATTCTCCTTTTGGTTCTCTTTAGATGCTACATGTTAAGACGTACACGCCACAACAATTCTTTTCGAGATACAACGTGTAGTTTTGGAGATACAAGCTAATTTTGTACTATGCGTTATTTCTTCTCGTAAAGAGTTTCCAATGCGTACGTATATGTCTTTACTCTGCAAAACTGTATTTCCTTATGAAGTGGTATTCTTACATATCCTTTCGAGAGAAAACTGTCCTGTGCCTTCTCTTTTGAGGCTACACACGTAGACATACACGCAACATGAAAGCTTTTCGACTTACAACGTGTTGTTTAGGAAAAACAAGATAATTTCGCACGATGCGGGATTTCCTTAAAACGTGATTTTCTGAAAAATTTTGACGAAAGAAAATTCTCCTTTTGGTTCTCTTTAGATGCTACATGTTAAGACGTACACGCCACAACAATTCTTTTCGAGATACAACGTGTAGTTTTGGAGATACAAGCTAATTTTGTACTATGCGTTATTTCTTCTCGTAAAGAGTTTCCAATGCGTACGTATATGTCTTTACTCTGCAAAACTGTATTTCCTCATGAAGTGGTATTCTTACATATCCTTTCGAGAGAAAACTGTCCTGTGCCTTCTCTTTTGAGGCTACACACTTAGACATACACGCAACATGAAAGCTTTTCGACTTACAACGTGTTGTTTAGGAAAAACAAGATAATTTCGCACGATGCGGGATTTCCTTAAAACGTGATTTTCTGAAAAATTTTGACGAAAGAAAATTCTCCTTTTGGTTCTCTTTAGATGCTACATGTTAAGACGTACACGCCACAACAATTCTTTTCGAGATACAACGTGTAGTTTTGGAGATACAAGCTAATTTTGTACTATGCGTTATTTCTTCTCGTAAAGAGTTTCCAATGCGTACGTATATGTCTTTACTCTGCAAAACTGTATTTCCTTATGAAGTGGTATTCTTACATATCCTTTCGAGAGAAAACTGTCCTGTGCCTTCTCTTTTGAGGCTACACACGTAGACATACACGCAACATGAAAGCTTTTCGACTTACAACGTGTTGTTTAGGAAAAACAAGATAATTTCGCACGATGCGGGATTTCCTTAAAACGTGATTTTCTGAAAAATTTTGACGAAAGAAAATTCTCCTTTTGGTTCTCTTTAGATGCTACATGTTAAGACGTACACGCCACAACAATTCTTTTCGAGATACAACGTGTAGTTTTGGAGATACAAGCTAATTTTGTACTATGCGTTATTTCTTCTCGTAAAGAGTTTCCAATGCGTACGTATATGTCTTTACTCTGCAAAACTGTATTTCCTTATGAAGTGGTATTCTTACATATCCTTTCGAGAGAAAACTGTCCTGTGCCTTCTCTTTTGAGGCTACACACTTAGACATACACGCAACATGAAAGCTTTTCGACTTACAACGTGTTGTTTAGGAAAAACAAGATAATTTCGCACGATGCGGGATTTCCTTAAAACGTGATTTTCTGAAAAATTTTGACGAAAGAAAATTCTCCTTTTGGTTCTCTTTAGATGCTACATGTTAAGACGTATACGCCACAACAATTCTTTTCGAGATACAACGTGTAGTTTTGGAGATACAAGCTAATTTTGTACTATGCGTTATTTCTTCTCGTAAAGAGTTTCCAATGCGTACGTATATGTCTTTACTCTGCAAAACTGTATTTCCTTATGAAGTGGTATTCTTACATATCCTTTCGAGAGAAAACTGTCCTGTGCCTTCTCTTTTGAGGCTACACACTTAGACATACACGCAACATGAAAGCTTTTCGACTTACAACGTGTTGTTTAGGAAAAACAAGATAATTTCGCACGATGCGGGATTTCCTTAAAACGTGATTTTCTGAAAAATTTTGACGAAAGAAAATTCTCCTTTTGGTTCTCTTTAGATGCTACATGTTAAGACGTACACGCCACAACAATTCTTTTCGAGATACAACGTGTAGTTTTGGAGATACAAGCTAATTTTGTACTATGCGTTATTTCTTCTCGTAAAGAGTTTCCAATGCGTACCTATATGTCTTTACTCTGCAAAACTGTATTTCCTTATGAAGTGGTATTCTTACATATCCTTTCGAGAGAAAACTGTCCTGTGCCTTCTCTTTTGAGGCTACACACTTAGACATACACGCAACATGAAAGCTTTTCGACTTACAACGTGTTGTTTAGGAAAAACAAGATAATTTCGCACGATGCGGGATTTCCTTAAAACGTGATTTTCTGAAAAATTTTGACGAAAGAAAATTCTCCTTTTGGTTCTCTTTAGATGCTACATGTTAAGACGTACACGCCACAACAATTCTTTTCGAGATACAACGTGTAGTTTTGGAGATACAAGCTAATTTTGTACTATGCGTTATTTCTTCTCGTAAAGAGTTTCCAATGCGTACGGATATGTCTTTACTCTGCAAAACTGTATTTCCTTATGAAGTGGTATTCTTACATATCCTTTCGAGAGAAAACTGTCCTGTGCCTTCTCTTTTGAGGCTACACACGTAGACATACACGCAACATGAAAGCTTTTCGACTTACAACGTGTTGTTTAGGAAAAACAAGATAATTTCGCACGATGCGGGATTTCCTTAAAACGTGATTTTCTGAAAAATTTTGACGAAAGAAAATTCTCCTTTTGGTTCTCTTTAGATGCTACATGTTAAGACGTACACGCCACAACAATTCTTTTCGAGATACAACGTGTAGTTTTGGAGATACAAGCTAATTTTGTACTATGCGTTATTTCTTCTCGTAAAGAGTTTCCAATGCGTACGTATATGTCTTTACTCTGCAAAACTGTATTTCCTTATGAAGTGGTATTCTTACATATCCTTTCGAGAGAAAACTGTCCTGTGCCTTCTCTTTTGAGGCTACACACGTAGACATACACGCAACATGAAAGCTTTTCGACTTACAACGTGTTGTTTAGGAAAACAAGATAATTTCGCACGATGCGGGATTTCCTTAAAACGTGATTTTCTGAAAAATTTTGACGAAAGAAAATTCTCCTTTTGGTTCCCTTTAGATGCTACATGTTAAGACGTACACGCCACAACAATTCTTTTCGAGATACAACGTGTAGTTTTGGAGATACAAGCTAATTTTGTACTATGCATTATTTCTTCTCGTAAAGAGTTTCCAATGCGTACGTATATGTCTTTACTCTGCAAAACTGTATTTCCTTATGAAGTGGTATTCTTACATATCCTTTCGAGAGAAAACTGTCCTGTGCCTTCTCTTTTGAGGCTACACACTTAGACATACACGCAACATGAAAGCTTTTCGACTTACAACGTGTTGTTTAGGAAAAACAAGATAATTTCGCACGATGCGGGATTTCCTTAAAACGTGATTTTCTGAAAAATTTTGACGAAAGAAAATTCTCCTTTTGGTTCCCTTTAGATGCTACATGTTAAGACGTACACGCCACAACAATTCTTTTCGAGATACAACGTGTAGTTTTGGAGATACAAGCTAATTTTGTACTATGCGTTATTTCTTCTCGTAAAGAGTTTCCAATGCGTACGTATATGTCTTTACTCTGCAAAACTGTATTTCCTTATGAAGTGGTATTCTTACATATCCTTTCGAGAGAAAACTGTCCTGTGCCTTCTCTTTTGAGGCTACACACTTAGACATACACGCAACATGAAAGCTTTTCGACTTACAACGTGTTGTTTAGGAAAAACAAGATAATTTCGCACGATGCGGGATTTCCTTAAAACGTGATTTTCTGAAAAATTTTGACGAAAGAAAATTCTCCTTTTGGTTCTCTTTAGATGCTACATGTTAAGACGTACACGCCACAACAATTCTTTTCGAGATACAACGTGTAGTTTTGGAGATACAAGCTAATTTTGTACTATGCGTTATTTCTTCTCGTAAAGAGTTTCCAAAGCGTACGTATATGTCTTTACTCTGCAAAACTGTATTTCCTTATGAAGTGGTATTCTTACATATCCTTTCGAGAGAAAACTGTCCTGTGCCTTCTCTTTTGAGGCTACACACGTAGACATACACGCAACATGAAAGCTTTTCGACTTACAACGTGTTGTTTAGGAAAAACAAGATAATTTCGCACGATGCGGGATTTCCTTAAAACGTGATTTTCTGAAAAATTTTGACGAAAGAAAATTCTCCTTTTGGTTCTCTTTAGATGCTACATGTTAAGACGTACACGCCACAACAATTCTTTTCGAGATACAACGTGTAGTTTTGGAGATACAAGCTAATTTTGTACTGTGCGTTATTTCTTCTCATAAAGAGTTTCCAATGCGTACGTATATGTCTTTACTCTGCAAAACTGTACTTCCTTATTAAGTGGTATTCTTACATATCCTTTCGAGAGAAAACTGTCCTGTGCCTTCTCTTTTGAGGCTACACACGTAGACATACACGCAACATGAAAGCTTTTCGACTTACAACGTGTTGTTTAGGAAAAACAAGATAATTTCGCACGATGCGGGATTTCCTTAAAACGTGATTTTCTGAAAAATTTTGACGAAAGAAAATTCTCCTTTTGGTTCTCTTTAGATGCTACATGTTAAGACGTACACGCCACAACAATTCTTTTCGAGATACAACGTGTAGTTTTGGAGATACAAGCTAATTTTGTACTATGCGTTATTTCTTCTCGTAAAGAGTTTCCAATGCGTACGTATATGTCTTTACTCTGCAAAACTGTATTTCCTTATGAAGTGGTATTCTTACATATCCTTTCGAGAGAAAACTGTCCTGTGCCTTCTCTTTTGAGGTTACACACGTAGACATACACGCAACATGAAAGCTTTTCGACTTACAACGTGTTGTTTAGGAAAAACAAGATAATTTCGCACGATGCGGGATTTCCTTAAAACGTGATTTTCTGAAAAATTTTGACGAAAGAAAATTCTCCTTTTGGTTCTCTTTAGATGCTACATGTTAAGACGTACACGCCACAACAATTCTTTTCGAGATACAACGTGTAGTTTTGGAGATACAAGCTAATTTTGTACTATGCGTTATTTCTTCTCGTAAAGAGTTTCCAATGCGTATGTATATGTCTTTACTCTGCAAAACTGTATTTCCTTATGAAGTGGTATTCTTACATATCCTTTCGAGAGAAAACTGTCCTGTGCCTTCTCTTTTGAGGCTACACACTTAGACATACACGCAACATGAAAGCTTTTCGACTTACAACGTGTTGTTTAGGAAAAACAAGATAATTTCGCACGATGCGGGATTTCCTTAAAACGTGATTTTCTGAAAAATTTTGACGAAAGAAAATTCTCCTTTTGGTTCTCTTTAGATGCTACATGTTAAGACGTACACGCCACAACAATTCTTTTCGAGATACAACGTGTAGTTTTGGAGATACAAGCTAATTTTGTACTATGCGTTATTTCTTCTCGTAAAGAGTTTCCAATGCGTACGTATATGTCTTTACTCTGCAAAACTGTATTTCCTTATGAAGTGGTATTCTTACATATCCTTTCGAGAGAAAACTGTCCTGTGCCTTCTCTTTTGAGGCTACACACTTAGACATACACGCAACATGAAAGCTTTTCGACTTACAACGTGTTGTTTAGGAAAAACAAGATAATTTCGCACGATGCGGGATTTCCTTAAAACGTGATTTTCTGAAAAATTTTGACGAAAGAAAATTCTCCTTTTGGTTCTCTTTAGATGCTACATGTTAAGACGTACACGCCACAACAATTCTTTTCGAGATACAACGTGTAGTTTTGGAGATACAAGCTAATTTTGTACTATGCGTTATTTCTTCACGTAAAGAGTTTCCAATGCGTACGTATATGTCTTTACTCTGCAAAACTGTATTTCCTTATGAAGTGGTATTCTTACATATCCTTTCGAGAGAAAACTGTCCTGTGCCTACTCTTTTGAGGCTACACACGTAGACATACACGCAACATGAAAGCTTTTCGACTTACAACGTGTTGTTTAGGAAAAACAAGATAATTTCGCACTATGCGGGATTTCCTTAAAATGTGACTTTCTGAAAAATTTTGACGAAAGAAAATTCTCCTTTTGGTTCTCTTTAGATGCTACATGTTAAGACGTACACGCCACAACAATTCTTTTCGAGATACAACGTGTAGTTTTGGAGATACAAGCTAATTTTGTACTATGCGTTATTTCTTCTCGTAAAGAGTTTCCAATGCGTACGTATATGTCTTTACTCTGCAAAACTGTATTTCCTTATGAAGTGGTATTCTTACATATCCTTTCGAGAGAAAACTGTCCTGTGCCTTCTCTTTTGAGGCTACACACTTAGACATACACGCAACATGAAAGCTTTTCGACTTACAACGTGTTGTTTAGGAAAAACAAGATAATTTCGCACGATGCGGGATTTCCTTAAAACGTGATTTTCTGAAAAATTTTGACGAAAGAAAATTCTCCTTTTGGTTCCCGTTAGATGCTACATGTTAAGACGTACACGCCACAACAATTCTTTTCGAGATACAACGTGTAGTTTTGGAGATACAAGCTAATTTTGTACTATGCGTTATTTCTTCTCGTAAAGAGTTTCCAATGCGTAAGTATATGTCTTTACTCTGCAAAACTGTATTTCCTTATGAAGTGGTATTCTTACATATCCTTTCGAGAGAAAACTGTCCTGTGCCTTCTCTTTTGAGGCTACACACTTAGACATACACGCAACATGAAAGCTTTTCGACTTACAACGTGTTGTTTAGGAAAAACAAGATAATTTCGCACGATGCGGGATTTCCTTAAAACGTGATTTTCTGAAAAATTTTGACGAAAGAAAATTCTCCTTTTGGTTCTCTTTAGATGCTACATGTTAAGACGTACACGCCACAACAATTCTTTTCGAGATACAACGTGTAGTTTTGGAGATACAAGCTAATTTTGTACTATGCGTTATTTCTTCTCGTAAAGAGTTTCCAATGCGTACCTATATGTCTTTACTCTGCAAAACTGTATTTCCTTATGAAGTGGTATTCTTACATATCCTTTCGAGAGAAAACTGTCCTGTGCCTTCTCTTTTGAGGCTACACACTTAGACATACACGCAACATGAAAGCTTTTCGACTTACAACGTGTTGTTTAGGAAAAACAAGATAATTTCGCACGATGCGGGATTTCCTTAAAACGTGATTTTCTGAAAAATTTTGACGAAAGAAAATTCTCCTTTTGGTTCTCTTTAGATGCTACATGTTAAGACGTACACGCCACAACAATTCTTTTCGAGATACAACGTGTAGTTTTGGAGATACAAGCTAATTTTGTACTATGCGTTATTTCTTCTCGTAAAGAGTTTCCAATGCGTACGTATATGTCTTTACTCTGCAAAACTGTATTTCCTTATGAAGTGGTATTCTTACATATCCTTTCGAGAGAAAACTGTCCTGTGCCTTCTCTTTTGAGGCTACACACGTAGACATACACGCAACATGAAAGCTTTTCGACTTACAACGTGTTGTTTAGGAAAAACAAGATAATTTCGCACGATGCGGGATTTCCTTAAAACGTGATTTTCTGAAAAATTTTGACGAAAGAAAATTCTCCTTTTGGTTCTCTTTAGATGCTACATGTTAAGACGTACACGCCACAACAATTCTTTTCGAGATACAACGTGTAGTTTTGGAGATACAAGCTAATTTTGTACTATGCGTTATTTCTTCTCGTAAAGAGTTTCCAATGCGTACGTATATGTCTTTACTCTGCAAAACTGTATTTCCTTATGAAGTGGTATTCTTACATATCCTTTCGAGAGAAAACTGTCCTGTGCCTTCTCTTTTGAGGCTACACACGTAGACATACACGCAACATGAAAGCTTTTCGACTTACAACGTGTTGTTTAGGAAAACAAGATAATTTCGCAAGATGCGGGATTTCCTTAAAACGTGATTTTCTGAAAAATTTTGACGAAAGAAAATTCTCCTTTTGGTTCCCTTTAGATGCTACATGTTAAGACGTACATGCCACAACAATTCTTTTCGAGATACAACGTGTAGTTTTGGAGATACAAGCTAATTTTGTACTATGCATTATTTCTTCTCGTAAAGAGTTTCCAATGCGTACGTATATGTCTTTACTCTGCAAAACTGTATTTCCTTATGAAGTGGTATTCTTACATATCCTTTCGAGAGAAAACTGTCCTGTGCCTTCTCTTTTGAGGCTACACACTTAGACATACACGCAACATGAAAGCTTTTCGACTTACAACGTGTTGTTTAGGAAAAACAAGATAATTTCGCACGATGCGGGATTTCCTTAAAACGTGATTTTCTGAAAAATTTTGACGAAAGAAAATTCTCCTTTTGGTTCTCTTTAGATGCTACATGTTAAGACGTACACGCCACAACAATTCTTTTCGAGATACAACGTGTAGTTTTGGAGATACAAGCTAATTTTGTACTATGCGTTATTTCTTCTCGTAAAGAGTTTCCAATGCATACGTATATGTCTTTACTCTGCAAAACTGTATTTCCTTATGAAGTGGTATTCTTACATATCCTTTCGAGAGAAAACTGTCCTGTGCCTTCTCTTTTGAGGCTACACACGTAGACATACACGCAACATGAAAGCTTTTCGACTTACAACGTGTTGTTTAGGAAAAACAAGATAATTTCGCACGATGCGGGATTTCCTTAAAACGTGATTTTCTGAAAAATTTTGACGAAAGAAAATTCTCCTTTTGGTTCTCTTTAGATGCTACATGTTAAGACGTACACGCCACAACAATTCTTTTCGAGATACAACGTGTAGTTTTGGAGATACAAGCTAATTTTGTACTATGCGTTATTTCTTCTCGTAAAGAGTTTCCAATGCGTACGTATATGTCTTTACTCTGCAAAACTGTATTTCCTTATGAAGTGGTATTCTTACATATCCTTTCGAGAGAAAACTGTCCTGTGCCTTCTCTTTTGAGGCTACACACGTAGACATACACGCAACATGAAAGCTTTTCGACTTACAACGTGTTGTTTAGGAAAACAAGATAATTTCGCACGATGCGGGATTTCCTTAAAACGTGATTTTCTGAAAAATTTTGACGAAAGAAAATTCTCCTTTTGGTTCCCTTTAGATGCTACATGTTAAGACGTACACGCCACAACAATTCTTTTCGAGATACAACGTGTAGTTTTGGAGATACAAGCTAATTTTGTACTATGCATTATTTCTTCTCGTAAAGAGTTTCCAATGCGTACGTATATGTCTTTACTCTGCAAAACTGTATTTCCTTATGAAGTGGTATTCTTACATATCCTTTCGAGAGAAAACTGTCCTGTGCCTTCTCTTTTGAGGCTACACACTTAGACATACACGCAACATGAAAGCTTTTCGACTTACAACGTGTTGTTTAGGAAAAACAAGATAATTTCGCACGATGCGGGATTTCCTTAAAACGTGATTTTCTGAAAAATTTTGACGAAAGAAAATTCTCCTTTTGGTTCTCTTTAGATGCTACATGTTAAGACGTACACGCCACAACAATTCTTTTCGAGATACAACGTGTAGTTTTGGAGATACAAGCTAATTTTGTACTATGCGTTATTTCTTCTCGTAAAGAGTTTCCAATGCGTACGTATATGTCTTTACTCTGCAAAACTGTATTTCCTTATGAAGTGGTATTCTTACATATCCTTTCGAGAGAAAACTGTCCTGTGCCTTCTCTTTTGAGGCTACACACTTAGACATACACACAACATGAAAGCTTTTCGACTTACAACGTGTTGTTTAGGAAAAACAAGATAATTTCGCACGATGCGGGATTTCCTTAAAACGTGATTTTCTGAAAAATTTTGACGAAAGAAAATTCTCCTTTTGGTTCTCTTTAGATGCTACATGTTAAGACGTACACGCCACAACAATTCTTTTCGAGATACAACGTGTAGTTTTGGAGATACAAGCTAATTTTGTACTGTGCGTTATTTCTTCTCGTAAAGAGTTTCCAATGCGTACGTATATGTCTTTACTCTGCAAAACTGTACTTCCTTATTAAGTGGTATTCTTACATATCCTTTCGAGAGAAAACTGTCCTGTGCCTTCTCTTTTGAGGCTACACACGTAGACATACACGCAACATGAAAGCTTTTCGACTTACAACGTGTTGTTTAGGAAAAACAAGATAATTTCGCACGATGCGGGATTTCCTTAAAACGTGATTTTCTGAAAAATTTTGACGAAAGAAAATTCTCCTTTTGGTTCTCTTTAGATGCTACATGTTAAGACGTACACGCCACAACAATTCTTTTCGAGATACAACGTGTAGTTTTGGAGATACAAGCTAATTTTGTACTATGCGTTATTTCTTCTCGTAAAGAGTTTCCAATGCGTACGTATATGTCTTTACTCTGCAAAACTGTATTTCCTTATGAAGTGGTATTCTTACATATCCTTTCGAGAGAAAACTGTACTGTGCCTTCTCTTTTGAGGCTACACACTTAGACATACACGCAACAAGAAAGCTTTTCGACTTACAACGTGTTGTTTAGGAAAAACAAGATAATTTCGCACGATGCGGGATTTCCTTAAAACGTGATTTTCTGAAAAATTTTGACGAAAGAAAATTCTCCTTTTGGTTCTCTTTAGATGCTACATGTTAAGACGTACACGCCACAACAATTCTTTTCGAGATACAACGTGTAGTTTTGGAGATACAAGCTAATTTTGTACTATGCGTTATTTCTTCTCGTAAAGAGTTTCCAATGCGTACGTATATGTCTTTACTCTGCAAAACTGTATTTCCTTATGAAGTGGTATTCTTACATATCCTTTCGAGAGAAAACTGTCCTGTGCCTTCTCTTTTGAGGCTACACACTTAGACATACACGCAACATGAAAGCTTTTCGACTTACAACGTGTTGTTTAGGAAAAACAAGATAATTTCGCACTATGCGGGATTTCCTTAAAACGTGATTTTCTGAAAAATTTTGACGAAAGAAAATTCTCCTTTTGGTTCTCTTTAGATGCTACATGTTAAGACGTACACGCCACAACAATTCTTTTCGAGATACAACGTGTAGTTTTGGAGATACAAGCTAATTTTGTACTATGCGTTTTTTCTTCTCGTAAAGAGTTTCCAATGCGTACGTATATGTCTTTACTCTGCAAAACTGTATTTCCTTATGAAGTGGTATTCTTACATATCCTTTCGAGAGAAAACTGTCCTGTGCCTTCTCTTTTGAGGCTACACACTTAGATATACACGCAACATGAAAGCTTTTCGACTTACAACGTGTTGTTTAGGAAAAACAAGATAATTTCGCACGATGCGGGATTTTCTTAAAACGTGATTTTCTGAAAAATTTTGACGAAAGAAAATTCTCCTTTTGGTTCTCTTTAGATGCTACATGTTAAGACGTACACGCCACAACAATTCTTTTCGAGATACAACGTGTAGTTTTGGAGATACAAGCTAATTTTGTACTATGCGTTATTTCTTCTCGTAAAGAGTTTCCAATGCGTACGTATATGTCTTTACTCTGCAAAACTGTATTTCCTTATGAAGTGGTATTCTTACATATCCTTTCGAGAGAAAACTGTCCTGTGCCTTCTCTTTTGAGGCTACACACTTAGACATACACGCAACATGAAAGCTTTTCGACTTACAACGTGTTGTTTAGGAAAAACAAGATAATTTCGCACGATGCGGGATTTCCTTAAAACGTGATTTTCTGAAAAATTTTGACGAAAGAAAATTCTCCTTTTGGTTCTCTTTAGATGCTACATGTTAAGACGTACACGCCACAACAATTCTTTTCGAGATACAACGTGTAGTTTTGGAGATACAAGCTAATTTTGTACTATGCGTTATTTCTTCTCGTAAAGAGTTTCCAATGCGTACGTATATGTCTTTACTCTGCAAAACTGTATTTCCTTATGAAGTGGTATTCTTACATATCCTTTCGAGAGAAAACTGTCCTGTGCCTTCTCTTTTGAGGCTACACACTTAGACATACACGCAACATGAAAGCTTTTCGACTTACAACGTGTTGTTTAGGAAAAACAAGATAATTTCGCACGATGCGGGATTTCCTTAAAACGTGATTTTCTGAAAAATTTTGACGAAAGAAAATTCTCCTTTTGGTTCTCTTTAGATGCTACATGTTAAGACGTACACGCCACAACAATTCTTTTCGAGATACAACGTGTAGTTTTGGAGATACAAGCTAATTTTGTACTGTGCGTTATTTCTTCTCGTAAAGAGTTTCCAATGCGTACGTATATGTCTTTACTCTGCAAAACTGTATTTCCTTATGAAGTGGTATTCTTACATATCCTTTCGAGAGAAAACTGTCCTGTGCCTTCTCTTTTGAGGCTACACACTTAGACATACACGCAACATGAAAGCTTTTCGACTTACAACGTGTTGTTTAGGAAAAACAAGATAATTTCGCACTATGCGGGATTTCCTTAAAACGTGATTTTCTGAAAAATTTTGACGAAAGAAAATTCTCCTTTTGGTTCTCTTTAGATGCTACATGTTAAGACGTACACGCCACAACAATTCTTTTCGAGATACAACGTGTAGTTTTGGAGATACAAGCTAATTTTGTACTATGCGTTTTTTCTTCTCGTAAAGAGTTTCCAATGCGTACATATATGTCTTTACTCTGCAAAACTGTATTTCCTTATGAAGTGGTATTCTTACATATCCTTTCGAGAGAAAACTGTCCTGTGCCTTCTCTTTTGAGGCTACACACTTAGACATACACGCAACATGAAAGCTTTTCGACTTACAACGTGTTGTTTAGGAAAAACAAGATAATTTCGCACGATGCGGGATTTCCTTAAAACGTGATTTTCTAAAAATTTTGACGAAAGAAAATTCTCCTTTTGGTTCTCTTTAGATGCTACATGTTAAGACGTACACGCCACAACAATTCTTTTCGAGATACAACGTGTAGTTTTGGAGATACAAGCTAATTTTGTACTATGCGTTATTTCTTCTCGTAAAGAGTTTCCAATGCGTACGTATATGTCTTTACTCTGCAAAACTGTATTTCCTTATGAAGTGGTATTCTTACATATCCTTTCGAGAGAAAACTGTCCTGTGCCTTCTCTTTTGAGGCTACACACTTAGACATACACGCAACATGAAAGCTTTTCGACTTACAACGTGTTGTTTAGGAAAAACAAGATAATTTCGCACGATGCGGGATTTCCTTAAAACGTGATTTTCTGAAAAATTTTGACGAAAGATAATTCTCCTTTTGGTTCTCTTTAGATGCTACATGTTAAGACGTACACGCCACAACAATTCTTTTCGAGATACAACGTGTAGTTTTGGAGATACAAGCTAATTTTGTACTATGCGTTATTTCTTCTCGTAAAGAGTTTCCAATGCGTACGTATATGTCTTTACTCTGCAAAACTGTATTTCCTTATGAAGTGGTATTCTTACATATCCTTTCGAGAGAAAACTGTCCTGTGCCTTCTCTTTTGAGGCTACACACTTAGACATACACGCAACATGAAAGCTTTTCGACTTACAACGTGTTGTTTAGGAAAAACAAGATAATTTCGCACGATGCGGGATTTCCTTAAAACGTGATTTTCTGAAAAATTTTGACGAAAGAAAATTCTCCTTTTGGTTCTCTTTAGATGCTACATGTTAAGACGTACACGCCACAACAATTCTTTTCGAGATACAACGTGTAGTTTTGGAGATACAAGCTAATTTTGTACTGTGCGTTATTTCTTCTCGTAAAGAGTTTCCAATGCGTACGTATATGTCTTTACTCTGCAAAACTGTATTTCCTTATGAAGTGGTATTCTTACATATCCTTTCGAGAGAAAACTGTCCTGTGCCTTCTCTTTTGAGGCTACACACGTAGACATACACGCAACATGAAAGCTTTTCGACTTACAACGTGTTGTTTAGGAAAAACAAGATAATTTCGCACGATGCGGGATTTCCTTAAAACGTGATTTTCTGAAAAATTTTGACGAAAGAAAATTCTCCTTTTGGTTCTCTTTAGATGCTACATGTTAAGACGTACACGCCACAACAATTCTTTTCGAGATACAACGTGTAGTTTTGGAGATACAACCTAATTTTGTACTATGCGTTATTTCTTCTCGTAAAGAGTTTCCAATGCGTACGTATATGTCTTTACTCTGCAAAACTGTATTTCCTTATGAAGTGGTATTCTTACATATCCTTTCGAGAGAAAACTGTCCTGTGCCTTCTCTTTTGAGGCTACACACTTAGACATACACGCAACATGAAAGCTTTTCGACTTACAACGTGTTGTTTAGGAAAAACAAGATAATTTCGCACGATGCGGGATTTCCTTAAAACGTGATTTTCTGAAAAATTTTGACGAAAGAATATTCTCCTTTTGGTTCTCTTTAGATGCTACATGTTAAGACGTACACGCCACAACAATTCTTTTCGAGATACAACGTGTAGTTTTGGAGATACAAGCTAATTTTGTACTGTGCGTTATTTCTTCTCGTAAAGAGTTTCCAATGCGTACGTATATGTCTTTACTCTGCAAAACTGTATTTCCTTATGAAGTGGTATTCTTACATATCCTTTCGAGAGAAAACTGTCCTGTGCCTTCTCTTTTGAGGCTACACACGTAGACATACACGCAACATGAAAGCTTTTCGACTTACAACGTGTTGTTTAGGAAAAACAAGATAATTTCGCATGATGCGGGATTTCCTTAAAACGTGATTTTCTGAAAAATTTTGACGAAAGAAAATTCTCCTTTTGGTTCTCTTTAGATGCTACATGTTAAGACGTACACGCCACAACAATTCTTTTCGAGATACAACGTGTAGTTTTGGAGATACAAGCTAATTTTGTACTATGCGTTATTTCTTCTCGTAAAGAGTTTCCAATGCGTACGTATATGTCTTTACTCTGCAAAACTGTATTTCCTTATGAAGTGGTATTCTTACATATCCTTTCGAGAGAAAACTGTCCTGTGCCTTCTCTTTTGAGGCTACACACTTAGACATACACGCAACATGAAAGCTTTTCGACTTACAACGTGTTGTTTAGGAAAAACAAGATAATTTCGCACGATGCGGGATTTCCTTAAAACGTGATTTTCTGAAAAATTTTGACGAAAGAAAATTCTCCTTTTGGTTCTCTTTAGATGCTACATGTTAAGACGTACACGCCACAACAATTCTTTTCGAGATACAACGTGTAGTTTTGGAGATACAAACTAATTTTGTACTATGCGTTATTTCTTCTCGTAAAGAGTTTCCAATGCGTACGTATATGTCTTTATTCTGCAAAACTGTATTTCCTTATGAAGTGGTATTCTTACATATCCTTTCGAGAGAAAACTGTCCTGTGCCTTCTCTTTTGAGGCTACACACGTAGACATACACGCAACATGAAAGCTTTTCGACTTACAACGTGTTGTTTAGGAAAAACAAGATAATTTCGCACGATGCGGGATTTCCTTAAAACGTGATTTTCTGAAAAATTTTGACGAAAGAAAATTCTCCTTTTGGTTCTCTTTAGATGCTACATGTTAAGACGTACACGCCACAACAATTCTTTTCGAGATACAACGTGTAGTTTTGGAGATACAAGCTAATTTTGTACTGTGCGTTATTTCTTCTCGTAAAGAGTTTCCAATGCGTACGTATATGTCTTTACTCTGCAAAACTGTATTTCCTTATGAAGTGGTATTCTTACATATCCTTTCGAGAGAAAACTGTCCTGTGCCTTCTCTTTTGAGGCTACACACGTAGACATACACGCAACATGAAAGCTTTTCGACTTACAACGTGTTGTTTAGGAAAAACAAGATAATTTCGCACGATGCGGGATTTCCTTAAAACGTGATTTTCTGAAAAATTTTGACGAAAGAAAATTCTCCTTTTGGTTCTCTTTAGATGCTACATGTTAAGACGTACACGCCACAACAATTCTTTTCGAGATACAACGTGTAGTTTTGGAGATACAAGCTAATTTTGTACTATGCGTTATTTCTTCTCGTAAAGAGTTTCCAATGCGTACGTATATGTCTTTACTCTGCAAAACTGTATTTCCTTATGAAGTGGTATTCTTACATATCCTTTCGAGAGAAAACTGTCCTGTGCCTTCTCTTTTGAGGCTACACACTTAGACATACACGCAACATGAAAGCTTTTCGACTTACAACGTGTTGTTTAGGAAAAACAAGATAATTTCGCACGATGCGGGATTTCCTTAAAACGTGATTTTCTGAAAAATTTTGACGAAAGAAAATTCTCCTTTTGGTTCTCTTTAGATGCTACATGTTAAGACGTACACGCCACAACAATTCTTTTCGAGATACAACGTGTAGTTTTGGAGATACAAGCTAATTTTGTACTATGCGTTATTTCTTCTCGTAAAGAGTTTCCAATGCGTACGTATATGTCTTTACTCTGCAAAACTGTATTTCCTTATGAAGTGGTATTCTTACATATCCTTTCGAGAGAAAACTGTCCTGTGCCTTCTCTTTTGAGGCTACACACGTAGACATACACGCAACATGAAAGCTTTTCGACTTACAACGTGTTGTTTAGGAAAAACAAGATAATTTCGCACGATGCGGGATTTCCTTAAAACGTGATTTTCTGAAAAATTTTGACGAAAGAAAATTCTCCTTTTGGTTCTCTTTAGATGCTACATGTTAAGACGTACACGCCACAACAATTCTTTTCGAGATACAACGTGTAGTTTTGGAGATACAAGCTAATTTTGTACTGTGCGTTATTTCTTCTCGTAAAGAGTTTCCAATGCGTACGTATATGTCTTTACTCTGCAAAACTGTACTTCCTTATTAAGTGGTATTCTTACATATCCTTTCGAGAGAAAACTGTCCTGTGCCTTCTCTTTTGAGGCTACACACGTAGACATACACGCAACATGAAAGCTTTTCGACTTACAACGTGTTGTTTAGGAAAAACAAGATAATTTCGCACGATGCGGGATTTCCTTAAAACGTGATTTTCTGAAAAATTTTGACGAAAGAAAATTCTCCTTTTGGTTCTCTTTAGATGCTACATGTTAAGACGTACACGCCACAACAATTCTTTTCGAGATACAACGTGTAGTTTTGGAGATACAAGCTAATTTTGTACTATGCGTTATTTCTTCTCGTAAAGAGTTTCCAATGCGTACGTATATGTCTTTACTCTGCAAAACTGTATTTCCTTATGAAGTGGTATTCTTACATATCCTTTCGAGAGAAAACTGTCCTGTGCCTTCTCTTTTGAGGTTACACACGTAGACATACACGCAACATGAAAGCTTTTCGACTTACAACGTGTTGTTTAGGAAAAACAAGATAATTTCGCACGATGCGGGATTTCCTTAAAACGTGATTTTCTGAAAAATTTTGACGAAAGAAAATTCTCCTTTTGGTTCTCTTTAGATGCTACATGTTAAGACGTACACGCCACAACAATTCTTTTCGAGATACAACGTGTAGTTTTGGAGATACAAGCTAATTTTGTACTATGCGTTATTTCTTCTCGTAAAGAGTTTCCAATGCGTATGTATATGTCTTTTCTCTGCAAAACTGTATTTCCTTATGAAGTGGTATTCTTACATATCCTTTCGAGAGAAAACTGTCCTGTGCCTTCTCTTTTGAGGCTACACACTTAGACATACACGCAACATGAAAGCTTTTCGACTTACAACGTGTTGTTTAGGAAAAACAAGATAATTTCGCACGATGCGGGATTTCCTTAAAACGTGATTTTCTGAAAAATTTTGACGAAAGAAAATTCTCCTTTTGGTTCTCTTTAGATGCTACATGTTAAGACGTACACGCCACAACAATTCTTTTCGAGATACAACGTGTAGTTTTGGAGATACAAGCTAATTTTGTACTATGCGTTATTTCTTCTCGTAAAGAGTTTCCAATGCGTACGTATATGTCTTTACTCTGCAAAACTGTATTTCCTTATGAAGTGGTATTCTTACATATCCTTTCGAGAGAAAACTGTCCTGTGCCTTCTCTTTTGAGGCTACACACTTAGACATACACGCAACATGAAAGCTTTTCGACTTACAACGTGTTGTTTAGGAAAAACAAGATAATTTCGCACGATGCGGGATTTCCTTAAAACGTGATTTTCTGAAAAATTTTGACGAAAGAAAATTCTCCTTTTGGTTCTCTTTAGATGCTACATGTTAAGACGTACACGCCACAACAATTCTTTTCGAGATACAACGTGTAGTTTTGGAGATACAAGCTAATTTTGTACTATGCGTTATTTCTTCACGTAAAGAGTTTCCAATGCGTACGTATATGTCTTTACTCTGCAAAACTGTATTTCCTTATGAAGTGGTATTCTTACATATCCTTTCGAGAGAAAACTGTCCTGTGCCTACTCTTTTGAGGCTACACACGTAGACATACACGCAACATGAAAGCTTTTCGACTTACAACGTGTTGTTTAGGAAAAACAAGATAATTTCGCACGATGCGGGATTTCCTTAAAATGTGACTTTCTGAAAAATTTTGACGAAAGAAAATTCTCCTTTTGGTTCTCTTTAGATGCTACATGTTAAGACGTACACGCCACAACAATTCTTTTCGAGATACAACGTGTAGTTTTGGAGATACAAGCTAATTTTGTACTATGCGTTATTTCTTCTCGTAAAGAGTTTCCAATGCGTACGTATATGTCTTTACTCTGCAAAACTGTATTTCCTTATGAAGTGGTATTCTTACATATCCTTTCGAGAGAAAACTGTCCTGTGCCTTCTCTTTTGAGGCTACACACTTAGACATACACGCAACATGAAAGCTTTTCGACTTACAACGTGTTGTTTAGGAAAAACAAGATAATTTCGCACGATGCGGGATTTCCTTAAAACGTGATTTTCTGAAAAATTTTGACGAAAGAAAATTCTCCTTTTGGTTCCCGTTAGATGCTACATGTTAAGACGTACACGCCACAACAATTCTTTTCGAGATACAACGTGTAGTTTTGGAGATACAAGCTAATTTTGTACTATGCGTTATTTCTTCTCGTAAAGAGTTTCCAATGCGTAAGTATATGTCTTTACTCTGCAAAACTGTATTTCCTTATGAAGTGGTATTCTTACATATCCTTTCGAGAGAAAACTGTCCTGTGCCTTCTCTTTTGAGGCTACACACTTAGACATACACGCAACATGAAAGCTTTTCGACTTACAACGTGTTGTTTAGGAAAAACAAGATAATTTCGCACGATGCGGGATTTCCTTAAAACGTGATTTTCTGAAAAATTTTGACGAAAGAAAATTCTCCTTTTGGTTCTCTTTAGATGCTACATGTTAAGACGTACACGCCACAACAATTCTTTTCGAGATACAACGTGTAGTTTTGGAGATACAAGCTAATTTTGTACTATGCGTTATTTCTTCTCGTAAAGAGTTTCCAATGCGTACCTATATGTCTTTACTCTGCAAAACTGTATTTCCTTATGAAGTGGTATTCTTACATATCCTTTCGAGAGAAAACTGTCCTGTGCCTTCTCTTTTGAGGCTACACACTTAGACATACACGCAACATGAAAGCTTTTCGACTTACAACGTGTTGTTTAGGAAAAACAAGATAATTTCGCACGATGCGGGATTTCCTTAAAACGTGATTTTCTGAAAAATTTTGACGAAAGAAAATTCTCCTTTTGGTTCTCTTTAGATGCTACATGTTAAGACGTACACGCCACAACAATTCTTTTCGAGATACAACGTGTAGTTTTGGAGATACAAGCTAATTTTGTACTATGCGTTATTTCTTCTCGTAAAGAGTTTCCAATGCGTACGTATATGTCTTTACTCTGCAAAACTGTATTTCCTTATGAAGTGGTATTCTTACATATCCTTTCGAGAGAAAACTGTCCTGTGCCTTCTCTTTTGAGGCTACACACGTAGACATACACGCAACATGAAAGCTTTTCGACTTACAACGTGTTGTTTAGGAAAAACAAGATAATTTCGCACGATGCGGGATTTCCTTAAAACGTGATTTTCTGAAAAATTTTGACGAAAGAAAATTCTCCTTTTGGTTCTCTTTAGATGCTACATGTTAAGACGTACACGCCACAACAATTCTTTTCGAGATACAACGTGTAGTTTTGGAGATACAAGCTAATTTTGTACTATGCGTTATTTCTTCTCGTAAAGAGTTTCCAATGCGTACGTATATGTCTTTACTCTGCAAAACTGTATTTCCTTATGAAGTGGTATTCTTACATATCCTTTCGAGAGAAAACTGTCCTGTGCCTTCTCTTTTGAGGCTACACACGTAGACATACACGCAACATGAAAGCTTTTCGACTTACAACGTGTTGTTTAGGAAAACAAGATAATTTCGCAAGATGCGGGATTTCCTTAAAACGTGATTTTCTGAAAAATTTTGACGAAAGAAAATTCTCCTTTTGGTTCCCTTTAGATGCTACATGTTAAGACGTACATGCCACAACAATTCTTTTCGAGATACAACGTGTAGTTTTGGAGATACAAGCTAATTTTGTACTATGCATTATTTCTTCTCGTAAAGAGTTTCCAATGCGTACGTATATGTCTTTACTCTGCAAAACTGTATTTCCTTATGAAGTGGTATTCTTACATATCCTTTCGAGAGAAAACTGTCCTGTGCCTTCTCTTTTGAGGCTACACACTTAGACATACACGCAACATGAAAGCTTTTCGACTTACAACGTGTTGTTTAGGAAAAACAAGATAATTTCGCACGATGCGGGATTTCCTTAAAACGTGATTTTCTGAAAAATTTTGACGAAAGAAAATTCTCCTTTTGGTTCTCTTTAGATGCTACATGTTAAGACGTACACGCCACAACAATTCTTTTCGAGATACAACGTGTAGTTTTGGAGATACAAGCTAATTTTGTACTATGCGTTATTTCTTCTCGTAAAGAGTTTCCAATGCATACGTATATGTCTTTACTCTGCAAAACTGTATTTCCTTATGAAGTGGTATTCTTACATATCCTTTCGAGAGAAAACTGTCCTGTGCCTTCTCTTTTGAGGCTACACACGTAGACATACACGCAACATGAAAGCTTTTCGACTTACAACGTGTTGTTTAGGAAAAACAAGATAATTTCGCACGATGCGGGATTTCCTTAAAACGTGATTTTCTGAAAAATTTTGACGAAAGAAAATTCTCCTTTTGGTTCTCTTTAGATGCTACATGTTAAGACGTACACGCCACAACAATTCTTTTCGAGATACAACGTGTAGTTTTGGAGATACAAGCTAATTTTGTACTATGCGTTATTTCTTCTCGTAAAGAGTTTCCAATGCGTACGTATATGTCTTTACTCTGCAAAACTGTATTTCCTTATGAAGTGGTATTCTTACATATCCTTTCGAGAGAAAACTGTCCTGTGCCTTCTCTTTTGAGGCTACACACGTAGACATACACGCAACATGAAAGCTTTTCGACTTACAACGTGTTGTTTAGGAAAACAAGATAATTTCGCACGATGCGGGATTTCCTTAAAACGTGATTTTCTGAAAAATTTTGACGAAAGAAAATTCTCCTTTTGGTTCCCTTTAGATGCTACATGTTAAGACGTACACGCCACAACAATTCTTTTCGAGATACAACGTGTAGTTTTGGAGATACAAGCTAATTTTGTACTATGCATTATTTCTTCTCGTAAAGAGTTTCCAATGCGTACGTATATGTCTTTACTCTGCAAAACTGTATTTCCTTATGAAGTGGTATTCTTACATATCCTTTCGAGAGAAAACTGTCCTGTGCCTTCTCTTTTGAGGCTACACACTTAGACATACACGCAACATGAAAGCTTTTCGACTTACAACGTGTTGTTTAGGAAAAACAAGATAATTTCGCACGATGCGGGATTTCCTTAAAACGTGATTTTCTGAAAAATTTTGACGAAAGAAAATTCTCCTTTTGGTTCTCTTTAGATGCTACATGTTAAGACGTACACGCCACAACAATTCTTTTCGAGATACAACGTGTAGTTTTGGAGATACAAGCTAATTTTGTACTATGCGTTATTTCTTCTCGTAAAGAGTTTCCAATGCGTACGTATATGTCTTTACTCTGCAAAACTGTATTTCCTTATGAAGTGGTATTCTTACATATCCTTTCGAGAGAAAACTGTCCTGTGCCTTCTCTTTTGAGGCTACACACTTAGACATACACGCAACATGAAAGCTTTTCGACTTACAACGTGTTGTTTAGGAAAAACAAGATAATTTCGCACGATGCGGGATTTCCTTAAAACGTGATTTTCTGAAAAATTTTGACGAAAGAAAATTCTCCTTTTGGTTCTCTTTAGATGCTACATGTTAAGACGTACACGCCACAACAATTCTTTTCGAGATACAACGTGTAGTTTTGGAGATACAAGCTAATTTTGTACTGTGCGTTATTTCTTCTCGTAAAGAGTTTCCAATGCGTACGTATATGTCTTTACTCTGCAAAACTGTACTTCCTTATTAAGTGGTATTCTTACATATCCTTTCGAGAGAAAACTGTCCTGTGCCTTCTCTTTTGAGGCTACACACGTAGACATACACGCAACATGAAAGCTTTTCGACTTACAACGTGTTGTTTAGGAAAAACAAGATAATTTCGCACGATGCGGGATTTCCTTAAAACGTGATTTTCTGAAAAATTTTGACGAAAGAAAATTCTCCTTTTGGTTCTCTTTAGATGCTACATGTTAAGACGTACACGCCACAACAATTCTTTTCGAGATACAACGTGTAGTTTTGGAGATACAAGCTAATTTTGTACTATGCGTTATTTCTTCTCGTAAAGAGTTTCCAATGCGTACGTATATGTCTTTACTCTGCAAAACTGTATTTCCTTATGAAGTGGTATTCTTACATATCCTTTCGAGAGAAAACTGTACTGTGCCTTCTCTTTTGAGGCTACACACTTAGACATACACGCAACAAGAAAGCTTTTCGACTTACAACGTGTTGTTTAGGAAAAACAAGATAATTTCGCACGATGCGGGATTTCCTTAAAACGTGATTTTCTGAAAAATTTTGACGAAAGAAAATTCTCCTTTTGGTTCTCTTTAGATGCTACATGTTAAGACGTACACGCCACAACAATTCTTTTCGAGATACAACGTGTAGTTTTGGAGATACAAGCTAATTTTGTACTATGCGTTATTTCTTCTCGTAAAGAGTTTCCAATGCGTACGTATATGTCTTTACTCTGCAAAACTGTATTTCCTTATGAAGTGGTATTCTTACATATCCTTTCGAGAGAAAACTGTCCTGTGCCTTCTCTTTTGAGGCTACACACTTAGACATACACGCAACATGAAAGCTTTTCGACTTACAACGTGTTGTTTAGGAAAAACAAGATAATTTCGCACTATGCGGGATTTCCTTAAAACGTGATTTTCTGAAAAATTTTGACGAAAGAAAATTCTCCTTTTGGTTCTCTTTAGATGCTACATGTTAAGACGTACACGCCACAACAATTCTTTTCGAGATACAACGTGTAGTTTTGGAGATACAAGCTAATTTTGTACTATGCGTTTTTTCTTCTCGTAAAGAGTTTCCAATGCGTACGTATATGTCTTTACTCTGCAAAACTGTATTTCCTTATGAAGTGGTATTCTTACATATCCTTTCGAGAGAAAACTGTCCTGTGCCTTCTCTTTTGAGGCTACACACTTAGACATACACGCAACATGAAAGCTTTTCGACTTACAACGTGTTGTTTAGGAAAAACAAGATAATTTCGCACGATGCGGGATTTTCTTAAAACGTGATTTTCTGAAAAATTTTGACGAAAGAAAATTCTCCTTTTGGTTCTCTTTAGATGCTACATGTTAAGACGTACACGCCACAACAATTCTTTTCGAGATACAACGTGTAGTTTTGGAGATACAAGCTAATTTTGTACTATGCGTTATTTCTTCTCGTAAAGAGTTTCCAATGCGTACGTATATGTCTTTACTCTGCAAAACTGTATTTCCTTATGAAGTGGTATTCTTACATATCCTTTCGAGAGAAAACTGTCCTGTGCCTTCTCTTTTGAGGCTACACACTTAGACATACACGCAACATGAAAGCTTTTCGACTTACAACGTGTTGTTTAGGAAAAACAAGATAATTTCGCACGATGCGGGATTTCCTTAAAACGTGATTTTCTGAAAAATTTTGACGAAAGAAAATTCTCCTTTTGGTTCTCTTTAGATGCTACATGTTAAGACGTACACGCCACAACAATTCTTTTCGAGATACAACGTGTAGTTTTGGAGATACAAGCTAATTTTGTACTATGCGTTATTTCTTCTCGTAAAGAGTTTCCAATGCGTACGTATATGTCTTTACTCTGCAAAACTGTATTTCCTTATGAAGTGGTATTCTTACATATCCTTTCGAGAGAAAACTGTCCTGTGCCTTCTCTTTTGAGGCTACACACTTAGACATACACGCAACATGAAAGCTTTTCGACTTACAACGTGTTGTTTAGGAAAAACAAGATAATTTCGCACGATGCGGGATTTCCTTAAAACGTGATTTTCTGAAAAATTTTGACGAAAGAAAATTCTCCTTTTGGTTCTCTTTAGATGCTACATGTTAAGACGTACACGCCACAACAATTCTTTTCGAGATACAACGTGTAGTTTTGGAGATACAAGCTAATTTTGTACTGTGCGTTATTTCTTCTCGTAAAGAGTTTCCAATGCGTACGTATATGTCTTTACTCTGCAAAACTGTATTTCCTTATGAAGTGGTATTCTTACATATCCTTTCGAGAGAAAACTGTCCTGTGCCTTCTCTTTTGAGGCTACACACTTAGACATACACGCAACATGAAAGCTTTTCGACTTACAACGTGTTGTTTAGGAAAAACAAGATAATTTCGCACTATGCGGGATTTCCTTAAAACGTGATTTTCTGAAAAATTTTGACGAAAGAAAATTCTCCTTTTGGTTCTCTTTAGATGCTACATGTTAAGACGTACACGCCACAACAATTCTTTTCGAGATACAACGTGTAGTTTTGGAGATACAAGCTAATTTTGTACTATGCGTTTTTTCTTCTCGTAAAGAGTTTCCAATGCGTACATATATGTCTTTACTCTGCAAAACTGTATTTCCTTATGAAGTGGTATTCTTACATATCCTTTCGAGAGAAAACTGTCCTGTGCCTTCTCTTTTGAGGCTACACACTTAGACATACACGCAACATGAAAGCTTTTCGACTTACAACGTGTTGTTTAGGAAAAACAAGATAATTTCGCACGATGCGGGATTTCCTTAAAACGTGATTTTCTAAAAATTTTGACGAAAGAAAATTCTCCTTTTGGTTCTCTTTAGATGCTACATGTTAAGACGTACACGCCACAACAATTCTTTTCGAGATACAACGTGTAGTTTTGGAGATACAAGCTAATTTTGTACTATGCGTTATTTCTTCTCGTAAAGAGTTTCCAATGCGTACGTATATGTCTTTACTCTGCAAAACTGTATTTCCTTATGAAGTGGTATTCTTACATATCCTTTCGAGAGAAAACTGTCCTGTGCCTTCTCTTTTGAGGCTACACACTTAGACATACACGCAACATGAAAGCTTTTCGACTTACAACGTGTTGTTTAGGAAAAACAAGATAATTTCGCACGATGCGGGATTTCCTTAAAACGTGATTTTCTGAAAAATTTTGACGAAAGATAATTCTCCTTTTGGTTCTCTTTAGATGCTACATGTTAAGACGTACACGCCACAACAATTCTTTTCGAGATACAACATGTAGTTTTGGAGATACAAGCTAATTTTGTACTATGCGTTATTTCTTCTCGTAAAGAGTTTCCAATGCGTACGTATATGTCTTTACTCTGCAAAACTGTATTTCCTTATGAAGTGGTATTCTTACATATCCTTTCGAGAGAAAACTGTCCTGTGCCTTCTCTTTTGAGGCTACACACTTAGACATACACGCAACATGAAAGCTTTTCGACTTACAACGTGTTGTTTAGGAAAAACAAGATAATTTCGCACGATGCGGGATTTCCTTAAAACGTGATTTTCTGAAAAATTTTGACGAAAGAAAATTCTCCTTTTGGTTCTCTTTAGATGCTACATGTTAAGACGTACACGCCACAACAATTCTTTTCGAGATACAACGTGTAGTTTTGGAGATACAAGCTAATTTTGTACTGTGCGTTATTTCTTCTCGTAAAGAGTTTCCAATGCGTACGTATATGTCTTTACTCTGCAAAACTGTATTTCCTTATGAAGTGGTATTCTTACATATCCTTTCGAGAGAAAACTGTCCTGTGCCTTCTCTTTTGAGGCTACACACGTAGACATACACGCAACATGAAAGCTTTTCGACTTACAACGTGTTGTTTAGGAAAAACAAGATAATTTCGCACGATGCGGGATTTCCTTAAAACGTGATTTTCTGAAAAATTTTGACGAAAGAAAATTCTCCTTTTGGTTCTCTTTAGATGCTACATGTTAAGACGTACACGCCACAACAATTCTTTTCGAGATACAACGTGTAGTTTTGGAGATACAACCTAATTTTGTACTATGCGTTATTTCTTCTCGTAAAGAGTTTCCAATGCGTACGTATATGTCTTTACTCTGCAAAACTGTATTTCCTTATGAAGTGGTATTCTTACATATCCTTTCGAGAGAAAACTGTCCTGTGCCTTCTCTTTTGAGGCTACACACTTAGACATACACGCAACATGAAAGCTTTTCGACTTACAACGTGTTGTTTAGGAAAAACAAGATAATTTCGCACGATGCGGGATTTCCTTAAAACGTGATTTTCTGAAAAATTTTGACGAAAGAATATTCTCCTTTTGGTTCTCTTTAGATGCTACATGTTAAGACGTACACGCCACAACAATTCTTTTCGAGATACAACGTGTAGTTTTGGAGATACAAGCTAATTTTGTACT
>NW_026263162.1:0-169386 GCF_947179515.1 Apodemus sylvaticus
ATCTCGAAAAGAATTGTTGTGGCGTGTACGTCTTAACATGTAGCATCTAAAGAGAACCAAAAGGAGAATTTTCTTTCGTCAAAATTTTTCAGAAAATCACGTTTTAAGGAAATCCCGCATCGTGCGAAATTATCTTGTTTTTCCTAAACAACACGTTGTAAGTCGAAAAGCTTTCATGTTGCGTGTATGTCTAAGTGTGTAGCCTCAAAAGAGAAGGCACAGGACAGTTTTCTCTCGAAAGGATATGTAAGAATACCACTTCATAAGGAAATACAGTTTTGCAGAGTAAAGACATATACGTACGCATTGGAAACTCTTTACGAGAAGAAATAACGCATCGTACAAAATTAGCTTGTATCTCCAAAACTACACGTTGTATCTCGAAAAGAATTGTTGTGGCGTGTACGTCTTAACATGTAGCATCTAAAGAGAACCAAAAGGAGAATTTTCTTTTGTCAAAATTTTTCAGAAAATCACGTTTTAAGGAAATCCCGCATCGTGCGAAATTATCTTGTTTTTCCTAAACAACACGTTGTAAGTCGAAAAGCTTTCATGTTGCGTGTATGTCTAAGTGTGTAGCCTCAAAAGAGAAGGCACAGGACAGTTTTCTCTCGAAAGGATATGTAAGAATACCACTTCATAAGGAAATACAGTTTTGCAGAGTAAAGACATACGTACGCATTGGAAACTCTTTAGGAGAAGAAATAACACATAGTACAAAATTAGCTTGTATCTCCAAAACTACACGTTGTATCTCGAAAAGAATTGTTGTGGCGTGTACGTCTTAACATGTAGCATCTAAAGAGAACCAAAAGGAGAATTTTCTTTCGTCAAAATTTTTCAGAAAATCACGTTTTAAGGAAATCCCGCATCGTGCGAAATTATCTTGTTTTTCCTAAACAACACGTTGTAAGTCGAAAAGCTTTCATGTTGCGTGTTTGTCTAAGTGTGTAGCCTCAAAAGAGAAGGCACAGGACAGTTTTCTCTCGAAAGGATATGTAAGAATACCACTTCATAAGGAAATACAGTTTTGCAGAGTAAAGACATATACGTACGCATTGGAAACTCTTTACGAGAAGAAATAACGCATCGTACAAAATTAGCTTGTATCTCCAAAACTACACGTTGTATCTCGAAAAGAATTGTTGTGGCGTGTACGTCTTAACATGTAGCATCTAAAGAGAACCAAAAGGAGAATTTTCTTTCGTCAAAATTTTTCAGAAAATCACGTTTTAAGGAAATCCCGCATCGTGCGAAATTATCTTGTTTTTCCTAAACAACACGTTGTAAGTCGAAAAGCTTTCATGTTGCGTGTATGTCTAAGTGTGTAGCCGCAAAAGAGAAGGCACAGGACAGTTTTCTCTCGAAAGGATATGTAAGAATACCACTTCATAAGGAAATACAGTTTTGCAGAGTAAAGACATATACGTACGCATTGGAAACTCTTTACGAGAAGAAATAACGCATCGTACAAAATTAGCTTTTATCTCCAAAACTACACGTTGTATCTCGAAAAGAATTGTTGTGGCGTGTACGTCTTAACATGTAGCATCTAAAGAGAAACAAAAGGAGAATTTTCTTTCGTCAAAATTTTTCAGAAAATCAAGTTTTAAGGAAATCCCGCATCGTGCGAAATTACCTTGTTTTTCCTAAACAACACGTTGTAAGTCGAAAAGCTTTCATGTTGCGTGTATGTCTAAGTGTGTAGCCTCAAAAGAGAAGGCACAGGACAGTTTTCTCTCGAAAGGATATGTAAGAATACCACTTCATAAGGAAATACAGTTTTGCAGAGTAAAGACATATACGTACGCATTGGAAACTCTTTACGAGAAGAAATAACGCATAGTACAAAATTAGCTTGTATCTCCAAAACTACACGTTGTATCTCGAAAAGAATTGTTGTGGCGTGTACGTCTTAACATGTAGCATCTAAAGAGAACCAAAAGGAGAATTTTCTTTCGTCAAAATTTTTCAGAAAATCACGTTTTAAGGAAATCCCGCATCGTGCGAAATTATCTTGTTTTTCCTAAACAACACGTTGTAAGTCGAAAAGCTTTCATGTTGCATGTTTTTCTAAGTGTGTAGCCTCAAAAGAGAAGGCACAGGACAGTTTTCTCTCGAAAGGATATGTAAGAATACCACTTCATAAGGAAATACAGTTTTGCAGAGTAAAGACATATACGTACGCATTGGAAACTCTTTACGAGAAGAAATAACGCATAGTACAAAATTAGCTTGTATCTCCAAAACTACACGTTGTATCTCGAAAAGAATTGTTGTGGCGTGTACGTCTTAACATGTAGCATCTAAAGAGAACCAAAAGGAGAATTTTCTTTCGTCAAAATTTTTCAGAAAATCACGTTTTAAGGAAATCCCGCATCGTGCGAAATTATCTTGTTTTTCCTAAACAACACGTTGTAAGTCGAAAAGCTTTCATGTTGCGTGTATGTCTAAGTGTGTAGCCTCAAAAGAGAAGGCACAGGACAGTTTTCTCTCGAAAGGATATGTAAGAATACCACTTCATAAGGAAATACAGTTTTGCAGAGTAAAGACATACGTACGCATTGGAAACTCTTTACGAGAAGAAATAACGCATCGTACAAAATTAGCTTGTATCTCCAAAACTACACGTTGTATCTCGAAAAGAATTGTTGTGGCATGTACGTCTTAACATGTAGCATCTAAAGAGAACCAAAAGGAGAATTTTCTTTCGTCAAAATTTTTCAGAAAATCACGTTTTAAGGAAATCCCGCATCGTGCGAAATTATCTTGTTTTTCCTAAACAACACGTTGTAAGTCGAAAAGCTTTCATGTTGTGTGTATGTCTAAGTGTGTAGCCGCAAAAGAGAAGGCACAGGACAGTTTTCTCTCGAAAGGATATGTAAGAATACCACTTCATAAGGAAATACAGTTTTGCAGAGTAAAGACATATACGTACGCATTGGAAACTCTTTACGAGAAGAAATAACGCATCGTACAAAATTAGCTTGTATCTCCAAAACTACACGTTGTATCTCGAAAAGAATTGTTGTGGCGTGTACGTCTTAACATGTAGCATCTAAAGAGAACCAAAAGGAGAATTTTCTTTCGTCAAAATTTTTCAGAAAATCACGTTTTAAGGAAATCCCGCATCGTGCGAAATTATCTTGTTTTTCCTAAACAACACGTTGTAAGTCGAAAAGCTTTCATGTTGCGTGTATGTCTAAGTGTGTAGCCGCAAAAGAGAAGGCACAGGACAGTTTTCTCTCGAAAGGATATGTAAGAATACCACTTCATAAGGAAATACAGTTTTGCAGAGTAAAGACATATACGTACGCATTGGAAACTCTTTACGAGAAGAAATAACGCATCGTACAAAATTAGCTTGTATCTCCAAAACTACACGTTGTATCTCGAAAAGAATTGTTGTGGCGTGTACGTCTTAACATGTAGCATCTAAAGAGAACCAAAAGGAGAATTTTCTTTCGTCAAAATTTTTCAGAAAATCACGTTTTAAGGAAATCCCGCATCGTGCGAAATTATCTTGTTTTTCCTAAACAACACGTTGTAAGTCGAAAAGCTTTCATGTTGCGTGTATGTCTAAGTGTGTAGCCTCAAAAGAGAAGGCACAGGACAGTTTTCTCTCGAAAGGATATGTAAGAATACCACTTCATAAGGAAATACAGTTTTGCAGAGTAAAGACATATACGTACGCATTGGAAACTCTTTACGAGAAGAAATAACGCATAGTACAAAATTAGCTTGTATCTCCAAAACTACACGTTGTATCTCGAAAAGAATTGTTGTGGCGTGTACGTCTTAACATGTAGCATCTAAAGAGAACCAAAAGGAGAATTTTCTTTCGTCAAAATTTTTCAGAAAATCACGTTTTAAGGAAATCCCGCATCGTGCGAAATTATCTTGTTTTTCCTAAACAACACGTTGTAAGTCGAAAAGCTTTCATGTTGCGTGTTTGTCTAAGTGTGTAGCCTCAAAAGAGAAGGCACAGGACAGTTTTCTCTCGAAAGGATATGTAAGAATACCACTTCATAAGGAAATACAGTTTTGCAGAGTAAAGACATATACGAACGCATTGGAAACTCTTTACGAGAAGAAATAACGCATAGTACAAAATTAGCTTGTATCTCCAAAACTACACGTTGTATCTCGAAAAGAATTGTTGTGGCGTGTACGTCTTAACATGTAGCATCTAAAGAGAACCAAAAGGAGAATTTTCTTTCGTCAAAATTTTTCAGAAAATCACGTTTTAAGGAAATCCTGCATCGTGCGAAATTATCTTGTTTTTCCTAAACAACACGTTGTAAGTCGAAAAGCTTTCATGTTGCGTGTATGTCTAAGTGTGTAGCCTCAAAAGAGAAGGCACAGGACAGTTTTCTCTCGAAAGGATATGTAAGAATACCACTTCATAAGGAAATACAGTTTTGCAGAGTAAAGACATATACGTACGCATTGGAAACTCTTTACGAGAAGAAATAACGCATCGTACAAAATTAGCTTGTATCTCCAAAACTACACGTTGTATCTCGAAAAGAATTGTTGTGGCGTGTACGTCTTAACATGTAGCATCTAATGAGAACCAAAAGGAGAATTTTCTTTCGTCAAAATTTTTCAGAAAATCACGTTTTAAGGAAATCCCGCATCGTGCGAAATTATCTTGTTTTTCCTAAACAACACGTTGTAAGTCGAAAAGCTTTCATGTTGCGTGTATGTCTAAGTGTGTAGCCTCAAAAGAGAAGGCACAGGACAGTTTTCTCTCGAAAGGATATGTAAGAATACCACTTCATAAGGAAATACAGTTTTGCAGAGTAAAGACATATACGTACGCATTGGAAACTCTTTACGAGAAGAAATAACGCATAGTACAAAATTAGCTTGTATCTCCAAAACTACACGTTGTATCTCGAAAAGAATTGTTGTGGCGTGTACGTCTTAACATGTAGCATCTAAAGAGAACCAAAAGGAGAATTTTCTTTCGTCAAAATTTTTCAGAAAATCACGTTTTAAGGAAATCCCGCATCGTGCGAAATTATCTTGTTTTTCCTAAACAACACGTTGTAAGTCGAAAAGCTTTCATGTTGCGTGTTTGTCTAAGTGTGTAGCCTCAAAAGAGAAGGCACAGGACAGTTTTCTCTCGAAAGGATATGTAAGAATACCACTTCATAAGGAAATACAGTTTTGCAGAGTAAAGACATATACGTACGCATTGGAAACTCTTTACGAGAAGAAATAACGCATAGTACAAAATTAGCTTGTATCTCCAAAACTACACGTTGTATCTCGAAAAGAATTGTTGTGGCGTGTACGTCTTAACATGTAGCATCTAAAGAGAACCAAAAGGAGAATTTTCTTTCGTCAAAATTTTTCAGAAAATCACGTTTTAAGGAAATCCCGCATCGTGCGAAATTATCTTGTTTTTCCTAAACAACACGTTGTAAGTCGAAAAGCTTTCATGCTGCGTGTTTGTCTAAGTGTGTAGCCTCAAAAGAGAAGGCACAGGACAGTTTTCTCTCGAAAGGATATGTAAGAATACCACTTCATAAGGAAATACAGTTTTGCAGAGTAAAGACATATACGTACGCATTGGAAACTCTTTACGAGAAGAAATAACGCATAGTACCAAATTAGCTTGTATCTCCAAAACTACACGTTGTATCTCGAAAAGAATTGTTGTGGCGTGTACGTCTTAACATGTAGCATCTAAAGAGAACCAAAAGGAGAATTTTCTTTCGTCAAAATTTTTCAGAAAATCACGTTTTAAGGAAATCCCGCATCGTGCGAAATTATCTTGTTTTTCCTAAACAACACGTTGTAAGTCGAAAAAGCTTTCATGTTGCGTGTATGTCTAAGTGTGTAGCCTCAAAAGAGAAGGCACAGGACAGTTTTCTCTCGAAAGGATATGTAAGAATACCACTTCATAAGGAAATACAGTTTTGCAGAGTAAAGACATATACGTACGCATTGGAAACTCTTTACGAGAAGAAATAACGCATCGTACAAAATTAGCTTGTATCTCCAAAACTACACGTTGTATCTCGAAAAGAATTGTTGTGGCGTGTACGTCTTAACATGTAGCATCTAAAGAGAACCAAAAGGAGAATTTTCTTTCGTCAAAATTTTTCAGAAAATCACGTTTTAAGGAAATCCCGCATCGTGCGAAATTATCTTGTTTTTTCTAAACAACACGTTGTAAGTCGAAAAGCTTTCATGTTGCGTGTATGTCTAAGTGTGTAGCCTCAAAAGAGAAGGCACAGGACAGTTTTCTCTCGAAAGGATATGTAAGAATACCACTTCATAAGGAAATACAGTTTTGCAGAGTAAAGACATATACGTACGCATTGGAAACTCTTTACGAGAAGAAATAACGCATAGTACAAAATTAGCTTGTATCTCCAAAACTACACGTTGTATCTCGAAAAGAATTGTTGTGGCGTGTACGTCTTAACATGTAGCATCTAAAGAGAACCAAAAGGAGAATTTTCTTTCGTCAAAATTTTTCAGAAAATCACGTTTTAAGGAAATCCCGCATCGTGCGAAATTATCTTGTTTTTCCTAAACAACACGTTGTAAGTCGAAAAGCTTTCATGTTGCGTGTTTGTCTAAGTGTGTAGCCTCAAAAGAGAAGGCACAGGACAGTTTTCTCTCGAAAGGATATGTAAGAATACCACTTCATAAGGAAATACAGTTTTGCAGAGTAAAGACATATACGTACGCATTGGAAACTCTTTACGAGAAGAAATAACGCATCGTACAAAATTAGCTTGTATCTCCAAAACTACACGTTGTATCTCGAAAAGAATTGTTGTGGCGTGTACGTCTTAACATGTAGCATCTAAAGAGAACCAAAAGGAGAATTTTCTTTCGTCAAAATTTTTCAGAAAATCACGTTTTAAGGAAATCCCGCATCGTGCGAAATTATCTTGTTTTTCCTAAACAACACGTTGTAAGTCGAAAAGCTTTCATGTTGCGTGTATGTCTAAGTGTGTAGCCTCAAAAGAGAAGGCACAGGACAGTTTTCTCTCGAAAGGATATGTAAGAATACCACTTCATAAGGAAATACAGTTTTGCAGAGTAAAGACATATACGTACGCATTGGAAACTCTTTACGAGAAGAAATAACGCATAGTACAAAAATAGCTTGTATCTCCAAAACTACACGTTGTATCTCGAAAAGAATTGTTGTGGCGTGTACGTCTTAACATGTAGCATCTAAAGAGAACCAAAAGGAGAATTTTCTTTCGTCAAAATTTTTCAGAAAATCACGTTTTAAGGAAATCCCGCATCGTGCGAAATTATCTTGTTTTTCCTAAACAACACGTTGTAAGTCGAAAAGCTTTCATGTTGCGTGTATGTCTAAGTGTGTAGCCTCAAAAGAGAAGGCACAGGACTGTTTTCTCTCGAAAGGATATGTAAGAATACCACTTCATAAGGAAATACAGTTTTGCAGAGTAAAGACATATACGTACGCATTGGAAACTCTTTACGAGAAGAAATAACGCATAGTACAAAATTAGCTTGTATCTCCAAAACTACACGTTGTATCTCGAAAAGAATTGTTGTGGCGTGTACGTCTTAACATGTAGCATCTAAAGAGAACCAAAAGGAGAATTTTCTTTCGTCAAAATTTTTCAGAAAATCACGTTTTAAGGAAATCCCGCATCGTGCGAAATTATCTTGTTTTTCCTAAACAACACGTTGTAAGTCGAAAAGCTTTCATGTTGCGTGTATGTCTAAGTGTGTAGCCTCAAAAGAGAAGGCACAGGACAGTTTTCTCTCGAAAGGATATGTAAGAATACCACTTCATAAGGAAATACAGTTTTGCAGAGTAAAGACATATACGTACGCATTGGAAACTCTTTACGAGAAGAAATAACGCATAGTACAAAATTAGCTTGTATCTCCAAAACTACACGTTGTATCTCGAAAAGAATTGTTGTGGCGTGTACGTCTTAACATGTAGCATCTAAAGAGAACCAAAAGGAGAATTTTCATTCGTCAAAATTTTTCAGAAAATCACGTTTTAAGGAAATCCCGCATCGTGCGAAATTATCTTGTTTTTCCTAAACAACGCGTTGTAAGTCGAAAAGCTTTCATGTTGCGTGTATGTCTAAGTGTGTAGCCTCAAAAGAGAAGGCACAGGACAGTTTTCTCTCGAAAGGATATGTAAGAATACCACTTCATAAGGAAATACAGTTTTGCAGAGTAAAGACATATACGTACGCATTGGAAACTCTTTACGAGAAGAAATAACGCATCGTACAAAATTAGCTTGTATCTCCAAAACTACACGTTGTATCTCGAAAAGAATTGTTGTGGCGTGTACGTCTTAACATGTAGCATCTAAAGAGAACCAAAAGGAGAATTTTCTTTCGTCAAAATTTTTCAGAAAATCACGTTTTAAGGAAATCCCGCATCGTGCGAAATTATCTTGTTTTTCCTAAACAACACGTTGTAAGTCGAAAAGCTTTCATGTTGCGTGTATGTCTAAGTGTGTAGCCTCAAAAGAGAAGGCACAGGACAGTTTTCTCTCGAAAGGATATGTAAGAATACCACTTCATAAGGAAATACAGTTTTGCAGAGTAAAGACATATACGTACGCATTGGAAACTCTTTACGAGAAGAAATAACGCATCGTACAAAATTAGCTTGTATCTCCAAAACTACACGTTGTATCTCGAAAAGAATTGTTGTGGCGTGTACGTCTTAACATGTAGCATCTAAAGAGAACCAAAAGGAGAATTTTCTTTCGTCAAAATTTTTCAGAAAATCACGTTTTAAGGAAATCCCGCATCGTGCGAAATTATCTTGTTTTTCCTAAACAACACGTTGTAAGTCGAAAAGCTTTCATGTTGCGTGTTTGTCTAAGTGTGTAGCCTCAAAAGAGAAGGCACAGGACAGTTTTCTCTCGAAAGGATATGTAAGAATACCACTTCATAAGGAAATACAGTTTTGCAGAGTAAAGACATATACGTACGCATTGGAAACTCTTTACGAGAAGAAATAACGCATAGTACAAAATTAGCTTGTATCTCCAAAACTACACGTTGTATCTCGAAAAGAATTGTTGTGGCGTGTACGTCTTAACATGTAGCATCTAAAGAGAACCAAAAGGAGAATTTTCTTTCGTCAAAATTTTTCAGAAAATCACGTTTTAAGGAAATCCCGCATCGTGCGAAATTATCTTGTTTTTCCTAAACAACACGTTGTAAGTCGAAAAGCTTTCATGTTGCGTGTTTGTCTAAGTGTGTAGCCTCAAAAGAGAAGGCACAGGACAGTTTTCTCTCGAAAGGATATGTAAGAATACCACTTCATAAGGAAATACAGTTTTGCAGAGTAAAGACATATACGTACGCATTGGAAACTCTTTACGAGAAGAAATAACGCATCGTACAAAATTAGCTTGTATCTCCAAAACTACACGTTGTATCTCGAAAAGAATTGTTGTGGCGTGTACGTCTTAACATGTAGCATCTAATGAGAACCAAAAGGAGAATTTTCTTTCGTCAAAATTTTTCAGAAAATCACGTTTGAAGGAAATCCCGCCTCGTGCGAAATTATCTTGTTTTTCCTAAACAACACGTTGTAAGTCGAAAAGCTTTCATGTTGCGTGTATGTCTAAGTGTGTAGCCTCAAAAGAGAAGGCACAGGACAGTTTTCTCTCGAAAGGATATGTAAGAATACCACTTCATAAGGAAATACAGTTTTGCAGAGTAAAGACATATACGTACGCATTGGAAACTCTTTACGAGAAGAAATAACGCATCGTACAAAATTAGCTTGTATCTCCAAAACTACACGTTGTATCTCGAAAAGAATTGTTGTGGCGTGTACGTCTTAACATGTAGCATCTAAAGAGAACCAAAAGGAGAATTTTCTTTCGTCAAAATTTTTCAGAAAATCACGTTTTAAGGAAATCCCGCATCGTGCGAAATTATCTTGTTTTTCCTAAACAACACGTTGTAAGTCGAAAAGCTTTCATGTTGCGTGTATGTCTAAGTGTGTAGCCTCAAAAGAGAAGGCACAGGACAGTTTTCTCTCGAAAGGATATGTAAGAATACCACTTCATAAGGAAATACAGTTTTGCAGAGTAAAGACATATACGTACGCATTGGAAACTCTTTACGAGAAGAAATAACGCATAGTACAAAATTAGCTTGTATCTCCAAAACTACACGTTGTATCTCGAAAAGAATTGTTGTGGCGTGTACGTCTTAACATGTAGCATCTAAAGAGAACCAAAAGGAGAATTTTCTTTCGTCAAAATTTTTCAGAAAATCACGTTTTAAGGAAATCCCGCATCGTGCGAAATTATCTTGTTTTTCCTAAACAACACGTTGTAAGTCGAAAAGCTTTCATGTTGCGTGTTTGTCTAAGTGTGTAGCCTCAAAAGAGAAGGCACAGGACAGTTTTCTCTCGAAAGGATATGTAAGAATACCACTTCATAAGGAAATACAGTTTTGCAGAGTAAAGACATATACGTACGCATTGGAAACTCTTTACGAGAAGAAATAACGCATAGTACAAAATTAGCTTGTATCTCCAAAACTACACGTTGTATCTCGAAAAGAATTGTTGTGGCGTGTACGTCTTAACATGTAGCATCTAAAGAGAACCAAAAGGAGAATTTTCTTTCGTCAAAATTTTTCAGAAAATCACGTTTTAAGGAAATCCCGCATCGTGCGAAATTATCTTGTTTTTCCTAAACAACACGTTGTAAGTCGAAAAGCTTTCATGTTGCGTGTATGTCTAAGTGTGTAGCCTCAAAAGAGAAGGCACAGGACAGTTTTCTCTCGAAAGGATATGTAAGAATACCACTTCATAAGGAAATACAGTTTTGCAGAGTAAAGACATATACGTACGCATTGGAAACTCTTTACGAGAAGAAATAACGCATCGTACAAAATTAGCTTGTATCTCCAAAACTACACGTTGTATCTCGAAAAGAATTGTTGTGGCGTGTACGTCTTAACATGTAGCATCTAAAGAGAACCAAAAGGAGAATTTTCTTTCGTCAAAATTTTTCAGAAAATCACGTTTTAAGGAAATCCCGCATCGTGCGAAATTATCTTGTTTTTCCTAAACAACACGTTGTAAGTCGAAAAGCTTTCATGTTGCGTGTATGTCTAAGTGTGTAGCCTCAAAAGAGAAGGCACAGGACAGTTTTCTCTCGAAAGGATATGTAAGAATACCACTTCATAAGGAAATACAGTTTTGCAGAGTAAAGACATATACGTACGCATTGGAAACTCTTTACGAGAAGAAATAACGCATAGTACAAAATTAGCTTGTATCTCCAAAACTACACGTTGTATCTCGAAAAGAATTGTTGTGGCGTGTACGTCTTAACATGTAGCATCTAAAGAGAACCAAAAGGAGAATTTTCTTTCGTCAAAATTTTTCAGAAAATCACGTTTTAAGGAAATCCCGCATCGTGCGAAATTATCTTGTTTTTCCTAAACAACACGTTGTAAGTCGAAAAGCTTTCATGTTGCGTGTTTGTCTAAGTGTGTAGCCTCAAAAGAGAAGGCACAGGACAGTTTTCTCTCGAAAGGATATGTAAGAATACCACTTCATAAGGAAATACAGTTTTGCAGAGTAAAGACATATACGTACGCATTGGAAACTCTTTACGAGAAGAAATAACGCATAGTACAAAATTAGCTTGTATCTCCAAAACTACACGTTGTATCTCGAAAAGAATTGTTGTGGCGTGTACGTCTTAACATGTAGCATCTAAAGAGAACCAAAAGGAGAATTTTCTTTCGTCAAAATTTTTCAGAAAATCACGTTTTAAGGAAATCCCGCATCGTGCGAAATTATCTTGTTTTTCCTAAACAACACGTTGTAAGTCGAAAAGCTTTCATGTTGCGTGTATGTCTAAGTGTGTAGCCTCAAAAGAGAAGGCACAGGACAGTTTTCTCTCGAAAGGATATGTAAGAATACCACTTCATAAGGAAATACAGTTTTGCAGAGTAAAGACATATACGTACGCATTGGAAACTCTTTACGAGAAGAAATAACGCATCGTACAAAATTAGCTTGTATCTCCAAAACTACACGTTGTATCTCGAAAAGAATTGTTGTGGCGTGTACGTCTTAACATGTAGCATCTAATGAGAACCAAAAGGAGAATTTTCTTTCGTCAAAATTTTTCAGAAAATCACGTTTTAAGGAAATCCCGCATCGTGCGAAATTATCTTGTTTTTCCTAAACAACACGTTGTAAGTCGAAAAGCTTTCATGTTGCGTGTATGTCTAAGTGTGTAGCCTCAAAAGAGAAGGCACAGGACAGTTTTCTCTCGAAAGGATATGTAAGAATACCACTTCATAAGGAAATACAGTTTTGCAGAGTAAAGACATATACGTACGCATTGGAAACTCTTTACGAGAAGAAATAACGCATAGTACAAAATTAGCTTGTATCTCCAAAACTACACGTTGTATCTCGAAAAGAATTGTTGTGGCGTGTACGTCTTAACATGTAGCATCTAAAGAGAACCAAAAGGAGAATTTTCTTTCGTCAAAATTTTTCAGAAAATCACGTTTTAAGGAAATCCCGCATCGTGCGAAATTATCTTGTTTTTCCTAAACAACACGTTGTAAGTCGAAAAGCTTTCATGTTGCATGTTTTTCTAAGTGTGTAGCCTCAAAAGAGAAGGCACAGGACAGTTTTCTCTCGAAAGGATATGTAAGAATACCACTTCATAAGGAAATACAGTTTTGCAGAGTAAAGACATATACGTACGCATTGGAAACTCTTTACGAGAAGAAATAACGCATAGTACAAAATTAGCTTGTATCTCCAAAACTACACGTTGTATCTCGAAAAGAATTGTTGTGGCGTGTACGTCTTAACATGTAGCATCTAAAGAGAACCAAAAGGAGAATTTTCTTTCGTCAAAATTTTTCAGAAAATCACGTTTTAAGGAAATCCCGCATCGTGCGAAATTATCTTGTTTTTCCTAAACAACACGTTGTAAGTCGAAAAGCTTTCATGTTGCGTGTTTGTCTAAGTGTGTAGCCTCAAAAGAGAAGGCACAGGACAGTTTTCTCTCGAAAGGATATGTAAGAATACCACTTCATAAGGAAATACAGTTTTGCAGAGTAAAGACATATACGTACGCATTGGAAACTCTTTACGAGAAGAAATAACGCATAGTACAAAATTAGCTTGTATCTCCAAAACTACACGTTGTATCTCGAAAAGAATTGTTGTGGCGTGTACGTCTTAACATGTAGCATCTAAAGAGAACCAAAAGGAGAATTTTCTTTCGTCAAAATTTTTCAGAAAATCACGTTTTAAGGAAATCCCGCATCGTGCGAAATTATCTTGTTTTTCCTAAACAACACGTTGTAAGTCGAAAAGCTTTCATGTTGCGTGTATGTCTAAGTGTGTAGCCTCAAAAGAGAAGGCACAGGACAGTTTTCTCTCGAAAGGATATGTAAGAATACCACTTCATAAGGAAATACAGTTTTGCAGAGTAAAGACATATACGTACGCATTGGAAACTCTTTACGAGAAGAAATAACGCATAGTACAAAATTAGCTTGTATCTCCAAAACTACACGTTGTATCTCGAAAAGAATTGTTGTGGCGTGTACGTCTTAACATGTAGCATCTAAAGAGAACCAAAAGGAGAATTTTCTTTCGTCAAAATTTTTCAGAAAATCACGTTTTAAGGAAATCCCGCATCGTGCGAAATTATCTTGTTTTTCCTAAACAACACGTTGTAAGTCGAAAAGCTTTCATGTTGCGTGTTTGTCTAAGTGTGTAGCCTCAAAAGAGAAGGCACAGGACAGTTTTCTCTCGAAAGGATATGTAAGAATACCACTTCATAAGGAAATACAGTTTTGCAGAGTAAAGACATATACGTACGCATTGGAAACTCTTTACGAGAAGAAATAACGCATAGTACAAAATTAGCTTGTATCTCCAAAACTACACGTTGTATCTCGAAAAGAATTGTTGTGGCGTGTACGTCTTAACATGTAGCATCTAAAGAGAACCAAAAGGAGAATTTTCTTTCGTCAAAATTTTTCAGAAAATCACGTTTTAAGGAAATCCCGCATCGTGCGAAATTATCTTGTTTTTCCTAAACAACACGTTGTAAGTCGAAAAGCTTTCATGTTGCGTGTATGTCTAAGTGTGTAGCCTCAAAAGAGAAGGCACAGGACAGTTTTCTCTCGAAAGGATATGTAAGAATACCACTTCATAAGGAAATACAGTTTTGCAGAGTAAAGACATATACGTACGCATTGGAAACTCTTTACGAGAAGAAATAACGCATAGTACAAAATTAGCTTGTATCTCCAAAACTACACGTTGTATCTCGAAAAGAATTGTTGTGGCGTGTACGTCTTAACATGTAGCATCTAAAGAGAACCAAAAGGAGAATTTTCTTTCGTCAAAATTTTTCAGAAAATCACGTTTTAAGGAAATCCCGCATCGTGCGAAATTATCTTGTTTTTCCTAAACAACACGTTGTAAGTCGAAAAGCTTTCATGTTGCGTGTTTGTCTAAGTGTGTAGCCTCAAAAGAGAAGGCACAGGACAGTTTTCTCTCGAAAGGATATGTAAGAATACCACTTCATAAGGAAATACAGTTTTGCAGAGTAAAGACATATACGTACGCATTGGAAACTCTTTACGAGAAGAAATAACGCATAGTACAAAATTAGCTTGTATCTCCAAAACTACACGTTGTATCTCGAAAAGAATTGTTGTGGCGTGTACGTCTTAACATGTAGCATCTAAAGAGAACCAAAAGGAGAATTTTCTTTCGTCAAAATTTTTCAGAAAATCACGTTTTAAGGAAATCCCGCATCGTGCGAAATTATCTTGTTTTTCCTAAACAACACGTTGTAAGTCGAAAAGCTTTCATGTTGCGTGTATGTCTAAGTGTGTAGCCTCAAAAGAGAAGGCACAGGACAGTTTTCTCTCGAAAGGATATGTAAGAATACCACTTCATAAGGAAATACAGTTTTGCAGAGTAAAGACATATACGTACGCATTGGAAACTCTTTACGAGAAGAAATAACGCATAGTACAAAATTAGCTTGTATCTCCAAAACTACACGTTGTATCTCGAAAAGAATTGTTGTGGCGTGTACGTCTTAACATGTAGCATCTAAAGAGAACCAAAAGGAGAATTTTCTTTCGTCAAAATTTTTCAGAAAATCACGTTTTAAGGAAATCCCGCATCGTGCGAAATTATCTTGTTTTTCCTAAACAACACGTTGTAAGTCGAAAAGCTTTCATGTTGCGTGTATGTCTAAGTGTGTAGCCTCAAAAGAGAAGGCACAGGACAGTTTTCTCTCGAAAGGATATGTAAGAATACCACTTCATAAGGAAATACAGTTTTGCAGAGTAAAGACATATACGTACGCATTGGAAACTCTTTACGAGAAGAAATAACGCATCGTACAAAATTAGCTTGTATCTCCAAAACTACACGTTGTATCTCGAAAAGAATTGTTGTGGCGTGTACGTCTTAACATGTAGCATCTAATGAGAACCAAAAGGAGAATTTTCTTTCGTCAAAATTTTTCAGAAAATCACGTTTTAAGGAAATCCCGCATCGTGCGAAATTATCTTGTTTTTCCTAAACAACACGTTGTAAGTCGAAAAGCTTTCATGTTGCGTGTATGTCTAAGTGTGTAGCCTCAAAAGAGAAGGCACAGGACAGTTTTCTCTCGAAAGGATATGTAAGAATACCACTTCATAAGGAAATACAGTTTTGCAGAGTAAAGACATATACGTACGCATTGGAAACTCTTTACGAGAAGAAATAACGCATAGTACAAAATTAGCTTGTATCTCCAAAACTACACGTTGTATCTCGAAAAGAATTGTTGTGGCGTGTACGTCTTAACATGTAGCATCTAAAGAGAACCAAAAGGAGAATTTTCTTTCGTCAAAATTTTTCAGAAAATCACGTTTTAAGGAAATCCCGCATCGTGCGAAATTATCTTGTTTTTCCTAAACAACACGTTGTAAGTCGAAAAGCTTTCATGTTGCGTGTTTGTCTAAGTGTGTAGCCTCAAAAGAGAAGGCACAGGACAGTTTTCTCTCGAAAGGATATGTAAGAATACCACTTCATAAGGAAATACAGTTTTGCAGAGTAAAGACATATACGTACGCATTGGAAACTCTTTACGAGAAGAAATAACGCATAGTACAAAATTAGCTTGTATCTCCAAAACTACACGTTGTATCTCGAAAAGAATTGTTGTGGTGTGTACGTCTTAACATGTAGCATCTAAAGAGAACCAAAAGGAGAATTTTCTTTCGTCAAAATTTTTCAGAAAATCACGTTTTAAGGAAATCCCGCATCGTGCGAAATTATCTTGTTTTTCCTAAACAACACGTTGTAAGTCGAAAAGCTTTCATGTTGCGTGTATGTCTAAGTGTGTAGCCTCAAAAGAGAAGGCACAGGACAGTTTTCTCTCGAAAGGATATGTAAGAATACCACTTCATAAGGAAATACAGTTTTGCAGAGTAAAGACATATACGTACGCATTGGAAACTCTTTACGAGAAGAAATAACGCATCGTACAAAATTAGCTTGTATCTCCAAAACTACACGTTGTATCTCGAAAAGAATTGTTGTGGCGTGTACGTCTTAACATGTAGCATCTAAAGAGAACCAAAAGGAGAATTTTCTTTCGTCAAAATTTTTCAGAAAATCACGTTTTAAGGAAATCCCGCATCGTGCGAAATTATCTTGTTTTTCCTAAACAACACGTTGTAAGTCGAAAAGCTTTCATGTTGCGTGTATGTCTAAGTGTGTAGCCTCAAAGGAGAAGGCACAGGACAGTTTTCTCTCGAAAGGATATGTAGGAATACCACTTCATAAGGAAATACAGTTTTGCAGAGTAAAGACATATACGTACGCATTGGAAACTCTTTACGAGAAGAAATAACGCATAGTACAAAATTAGCTTGTATCTCCAAAACTACACGTTGTATCTCGAAAAGAATTGTTGTGGCGTGTACGTCTTAACATGTAGCATCTAAAGAGAACCAAAAGGAGAATTTTCTTTCGTCAAAATTTTTCAGAAAATCACGTTTTAAGGAAATCCCGCATCGTGCGAAATTATCTTGTTTTTCCTAAACAACACGTTGTAAGTCGAAAAGCTTTCATGCTGCGTGTTTGTCTAAGTGTGTAGCCTCAAAAGAGAAGGCACAGGACAGTTTTCTCTCGAAAGGATATGTAAGAATACCACTTCATAAGGAAATACAGTTTTGCAGAGTAAAGACATATACGTACGCATTGGAAACTCTTTACGAGAAGAAATAACGCATAGTACAAAATTAGCTTGTATCTCCAAAACTACACGTTGTATCTCGAAAAGAATTGTTGTGGCGTGTACGTCTTAACATGTAGCATCTAAAGAGAACCAAAAGGAGAATTTTCTTTAGTCAAAATTTTTCAGAAAATCACGTTTTAAGGAAATCCCGCATCGTGCGAAATTATCTTGTTTTTCCTAAACAACACGTTGTAAGTCGAAAAGCTTTCATGTTGCGTGTATGTCTAAGTGTGTAGCCTCAAAAGAGAAGGCACAGGACAGTATTCCCTCGAAAGGATATGTAAGAATACCACTTCATAAGGAAATACAGTTTTGCAGAGTAAAGACATATACGTACGCATTGGAAACTCTTTACGAGAAGAAATAACGCATCGTACAAAATTAGCTTGTATCTCCAAAACTACACGTTGTATCTCGAAAAGAATTGTTGTGGCGTGTACGTCTTAACATGTAGCATCTAAAGAGAACCAAAAGGAGAATTTTCTTTCGTCAAAATTTTTCAGAAAATCACGTTTTAAGGAAATCCCGCATCGTGCGAAATTATCTTGTTTTTTCTAAACAACACGTTGTAAGTCGAAAAGCTTTCATGTTGCGTGTATGTCTAAGTGTGTAGCCTCAAAAGAGAAGGCACAGGACAGTTTTCTCTCGAAAGGATATGTAAGAATACCACTTCATAAGGAAATACAGTTTTGCAGAGTAAAGACATATACGTACGCATTGGAAACTCTTTACGAGAAGAAATAACGCATAGTACAAAATTAGCTTGTATCTCCAAAACTACACGTTGTATCTCGAAAAGAATTGTTGTGGCGTGTACGTCTTAACATGTAGCATCTAAAGAGAACCAAAAGGAGAATTTTCTTTCGTCAAAATTTTTCAGAAAATCACGTTTTAAGGAAATCCCGCATCGTGCGAAATTATCTTGTTTTTCCTAAACAACACGTTGTAAGTCGAAAAGCTTTCATGTTGCGTGCTTGTCTAAGTGTGTAGCCTCAAAAGAGAAGGCACAGGACAGTTTTCTCTCGAAAGGATATGTAAGAATACCACTTCATAAGGAAATACAGTTTTGCAGAGTAAAGACATATACGTACGCATTGGAAACTCTTTACGAGAAGAAATAACGCATCGTACAAAATTAGCTTGTATCTCCAAAACTACACGTTGTATCTCGAAAAGAATTGTAGTGGCGTGTACGTCTTAACATGTAGCATCTAAAGAGAACCAAAAGGAGAATTTTCTTTCGTCAAAATTTTTCAGAAAATCACGTTTTAAGGAAATCCCGCATCGTGCGAAATTATCTTGTTTTTTCTAAACAACACGTTGTAAGTCGAAAAGCTTTCATGTTGCGTGTATGTCTAAGTGTGTAGCCTCAAAAGAGAAGGCACAGGACAGTTTTCTCTCGAAAGGATATGTAAGAATACCACTTCATAAGGAAATACAGTTTTGCAGAGTAAAGACATATACGTACGCATTGGAAACTCTTTACGAGAAGAAATAACGCATAGTACAAAATTAGCTTGTATCTCCAAAACTACACGTTGTATCTCGAAAAGAATTGTTGTGGCGTGTACGTCTTAACATGTAGCATCTAAAGAGAACCAAAAGGAGAATTTTCTTTCGTCAAAATTTTTCAGAAAATCACGTTTTAAGGAAATCCCGCATCGTGCGAAATTATCTTGTTTTTCCTAAACAACACGTTGTAAGTCGAAAAGCTTTCATGTTGCGTGTATGTCTAAGTGTGTAGCCTCAAAAGAGAAGGCACAGGACTGTTTTCTCTCGAAAGGATATGTAAGAATACCACTTCATAAGGAAATACAGTTTTGCAGAGTAAAGACATATACGTACGCATTGGAAACTCTTTACGAGAAGAAATAACGCATAGTACAAAATTAGCTTGTATCTCCAAAACTACACGTTGTATCTCGAAAAGAATTGTTGTGGCGTGTACGTCTTAACATGTAGCATCTAAAGAGAACCAAAAGGAGAATTTTCTTTCGTCAAAATTTTTCAGAAAATCACGTTTTAAGGAAATCCCGCATCGTGCGAAATTATCTTGTTTTTCCTAAACAACACGTTGTAAGTCGAAAAGCTTTCATGTTGCGTGTATGTCTAAGTGTGTAGCCTCAAAAGAGAAGGCACAGGACAGTTTTCTCTCGAAAGGATATGTAAGAATACCACTTCATAAGGAAATACAGTTTTGCAGAGTAAAGACATACGTACGCATTGGAAACTCTTTACGAGAAGAAATAACGCATAGTACAAAATTAGCTTGTATCTCCAAAACTACACGTTGTATCTCGAAAAGAATTGTTGTGGCGTGTACGTCTTAACATGTAGCATCTAAAGAGAACCAAAAGGAGAATTTTCTTTCGTCAAAATTTTTCAGAAAATCACGTTTTAAGGAAATCCCGCATCGTGCGAAATTATCTTGTTTTTCCTAAACAACACGTTGTAAGTCGAAAAGCTTTCATGTTGCGTGTTTGTCTAAGTGTGTAGCCTCAAAAGAGAAGGCACAGGACAGTTTTCTCTCGAAAGGATATGTAAGAATACCACTTCATAAGGAAATACAGTTTTGCAGAGTAAAGACATATACGTACGCATTGGAAACTCTTTACGAGAAGAAATAACGCATCGTACAAAATTAGCTTGTATCTCCAAAACTACACGTTGTATCTCGAAAAGAATTGTTGTGGCGTGTACGTCTTAACATGTAGCATCTAAAGAGAACCAAAAGGAGAATTTTCTTTCGTCAAAATTTATCAGAAAATCACGTTTTAAGGAAATCCCGCATCGTGCGAAATTATCTTGTTTTTCCTAAACAACACGTTGTAAGTCGAAAAGCTTTCATGTTGCGTGTATGTCTAAGTGTGTAGCCGCAAAAGAGAAGGCACAGGACAGTTTTCTCTCGAAAGGATATGTAAGAATACCACTTCATAAGGAAATACAGTTTTGCAGAGTAAAGACATATACGTACGCATTGGAAACTCTTTACGAGAAGAAATAACGCATCGTACAAAATTAGCTTGTATCTCCAAAACTACACGTTGTATCTCGAAAAGAATTGTTGTGGCGTGTACGTCTTAACATGTAGCATCTAAAGAGAAACAAAAGGAGAATTTTCTTTCGTCAAAATTTTTCAGAAAATCACGTTTTAAGGAAATCCCGCATCGTGCGAAATTACCTTGTTTTTCCTAAACAACACGTTGTAAGTCGAAAAGCTTTCATGTTGCGTGTATGTCTAAGTGTGTAGCCTCAAAAGAGAAGGCACAGGACAGTTTTCTCTCGAAAGGATATGTAAGAATACCACTTCATAAGGAAATACAGTTTTGCAGAGTAAAGACATATACGTACGCATTGGAAACTCTTTACGAGAAGAAATAACGCATAGTACAAAATTAGCTTGTATCTCCAAAACTACACGTTGTATCTCGAAAAGAATTGTTGTGGCGTGTACGTCTTAACATGTAGCATCTAAAGAGAACCAAAAGGAGAATTTTCTTTCGTCAAAATTTTTCAGAAAATCACGTTTTAAGGAAATCCCGCATCGTGCGAAATTATCTTGTTTTTCCTAAACAACACGTTGTAAGTCGAAAAGCTTTCATGTTGCATGTTTTTCTAAGTGTGTAGCCTCAAAAGAGAAGGCACAGGACAGTTTTCTCTCGAAAGGATATGTAAGAATACCACTTCATAAGGAAATACAGTTTTGCAGAGTAAAGACATATACGTACGCATTGGAAACTCTTTACGAGAAGAAATAACGCATAGTACAAAATTAGCTTGTATCTCCAAAACTACACGTTGTATCTCGAAAAGAATTGTTGTGGCGTGTACGTCTTAACATGTAGCATCTAAAGAGAACCAAAAGGAGAATTTTCTTTAGTCAAAATTTTTCAGAAAATCACGTTTTAAGGAAATCCCGCATCGTGCGAAATTATCTTGTTTTTCCTAAACAACACGTTGTAAGTCGAAAAGCTTTCATGTTGCGTGTATGTCTAAGTGTGTAGCCTCAAAAGAGAAGGCACAGGACAGTATTCCCTCGAAAGGATATGTAAGAATACCACTTCATAAGGAAATACAGTTTTGCAGAGTAAAGACATATACGTACGCATTGGAAACTCTTTACGAGAAGAAATAACGCATCGTACAAAATTAGCTTGTATCTCCAAAACTACACGTTGTATCTCGAAAAGAATTGTTGTGGCGTGTACGTCTTAACATGTAGCATCTAAAGAGAACCAAAAGGAGAATTTTCTTTCGTCAAAATTTTTCAGAAAATCACGTTTTAAGGAAATCCCGCATCGTGCGAAATTATCTTGTTTTTTCTAAACAACACGTTGTAAGTCGAAAAGCTTTCATGTTGCGTGTATGTCTAAGTGTGTAGCCTCAAAAGAGAAGGCACAGGACAGTTTTCTCTCGAAAGGATATGTAAGAATACCACTTCATAAGGAAATACAGTTTTGCAGAGTAAAGACATATACGTACGCATTGGAAACTCTTTACGAGAAGAAATAACGCATAGTACAAAATTAGCTTGTATCTCCAAAACTACACGTTGTATCTCGAAAAGAATTGTTGTGGCGTGTACGTCTTAACATGTAGCATCTAAAGAGAACCAAAAGGAGAATTTTCTTTCGTCAAAATTTTTCAGAAAATCACGTTTTAAGGAAATCCCGCATCGTGCGAAATTATCTTGTTTTTCCTAAACAACACGTTGTAAGTCGAAAAGCTTTCATGTTGCGTGCTTGTCTAAGTGTGTAGCCTCAAAAGAGAAGGCACAGGACAGTTTTCTCTCGAAAGGATATGTAAGAATACCACTTCATAAGGAAATACAGTTTTGCAGAGTAAAGACATATACGTACGCATTGGAAACTCTTTACGAGAAGAAATAACGCATCGTACAAAATTAGCTTGTATCTCCAAAACTACACGTTGTATCTCGAAAAGAATTGTTGTGGCGTGTACGTCTTAACATGTAGCATCTAAAGAGAACCAAAAGGAGAATTTTCTTTCGTCAAAATTTTTCAGAAAATCACGTTTTAAGGAAATCCCGCATCGTGCGAAATTATCTTGTTTTTTCTAAACAACACGTTGTAAGTCGAAAAGCTTTCATGTTGCGTGTATGTCTAAGTGTGTAGCCTCAAAAGAGAAGGCACAGGACAGTTTTCTCTCGAAAGGATATGTAAGAATACCACTTCATAAGGAAATACAGTTTTGCAGAGTAAAGACATATACGTACGCATTGGAAACTCTTTACGAGAAGAAATAACGCATAGTACAAAATTAGCTTGTATCTCCAAAACTACACGTTGTATCTCGAAAAGAATTGTTGTGGCGTGTACGTCTTAACATGTAGCATCTAAAGAGAACCAAAAGGAGAATTTTCTTTCGTCAAAATTTTTCAGAAAATCACGTTTTAAGGAAATCCCGCATCGTGCGAAATTATCTTGTTTTTCCTAAACAACACGTTGTAAGTCGAAAAGCTTTCATGTTGCGTGTATGTCTAAGTGTGTAGCCTCAAAAGAGAAGGCACAGGACTGTTTTCTCTCGAAAGGATATGTAAGAATACCACTTCATAAGGAAATACAGTTTTGCAGAGTAAAGACATATACGTACGCATTGGAAACTCTTTACGAGAAGAAATAACGCATAGTACAAAATTAGCTTGTATCTCCAAAACTACACGTTGTATCTCGAAAAGAATTGTTGTGGCGTGTACGTCTTAACATGTAGCATCTAAAGAGAACCAAAAGGAGAATTTTCTTTCGTCAAAATTTTTCAGAAAATCACGTTTTAAGGAAATCCCGCATCGTGCGAAATTATCTTGTTTTTCCTAAACAACACGTTGTAAGTCGAAAAGCTTTCATGTTGCGTGTATGTCTAAGTGTGTAGCCTCAAAAGAGAAGGCACAGGACAGTTTTCTCTCGAAAGGATATGTAAGAATACCACTTCATAAGGAAATACAGTTTTGCAGAGTAAAGACATACGTACGCATTGGAAACTCTTTACGAGAAGAAATAACGCATAGTACAAAATTAGCTTGTATCTCCAAAACTACACGTTGTATCTCGAAAAGAATTGTTGTGGCGTGTACGTCTTAACATGTAGCATCTAAAGAGAACCAAAAGGAGAATTTTCTTTCGTCAAAATTTATCAGAAAATCACGTTTTAAGGAAATCCCGCATCGTGCGAAATTATCTTGTTTTTCCTAAACAACACGTTGTAAGTCGAAAAGCTTTCATGTTGCGTGTATGTCTAAGTGTGTAGCCGCAAAAGAGAAGGCACAGGACAGTTTTCTCTCGAAAGGATATGTAAGAATACCACTTCATAAGGAAATACAGTTTTGCAGAGTAAAGACATATACGTACGCATTGGAAACTCTTTACGAGAAGAAATAACGCATCGTACAAAATTAGCTTGTATCTCCAAAACTACACGTTGTATCTCGAAAAGAATTGTTGTGGCGTGTACGTCTTAACATGTAGCATCTAAAGAGAAACAAAAGGAGAATTTTCTTTCGTCAAAATTTTTCAGAAAATCACGTTTTAAGGAAATCCCGCATCGTGCGAAATTACCTTGTTTTTCCTAAACAACACGTTGTAAGTCGAAAAGCTTTCATGTTGCGTGTATGTCTAAGTGTGTAGCCTCAAAAGAGAAGGCACAGGACAGTTTTCTCTCGAAAGGATATGTAAGAATACCACTTCATAAGGAAATACAGTTTTGCAGAGTAAAGACATATACGTACGCATTGGAAACTCTTTACGAGAAGAAATAACGCATAGTACAAAATTAGCTTGTATCTCCAAAACTACACGTTGTATCTCGAAAAGAATTGTTGTGGCGTGTACGTCTTAACATGTAGCATCTAAAGAGAACCAAAAGGAGAATTTTCTTTCGTCAAAATTTTTCAGAAAATCACGTTTTAAGGAAATCCCGCATCGTGCGAAATTATCTTGTTTTTCCTAAACAACACGTTGTAAGTCGAAAAGCTTTCATGTTGCATGTTTTTCTAAGTGTGTAGCCTCAAAAGAGAAGGCACAGGACAGTTTTCTCTCGAAAGGATATGTAAGAATACCACTTCATAAGGAAATACAGTTTTGCAGAGTAAAGACATATACGTACGCATTGGAAACTCTTTACGAGAAGAAATAACGCATCGTACAAAATTAGCTTGTATCTCCAAAACTACACGTTGTATCTCGAAAAGAATTGTTGTGGCGTGTACGTCTTAACATGTAGCATCTAAAGAGAACCAAAAGGAGAATTTTCTTTCGTCAAAATTTTTCAGAAAATCACGTTTTAAGGAAATCCCGCATCGTGCGAAATTATCTTGTTTTTCCTAAACAACACGTTGTAAGTCGAAAAGCTTTCATGTTGCATGTATGTCTAAGTGTTTAGCCTCAAAAGAGAAGGCACAGGACAGTTTTCTCTCGAAAGGATATGTAAGAATACCACTTCATAAGGAAATACAGTTTTGCAGAGTAAAGACATATACTTACGCATTGGAAACTCTTTACGAGAAGAAATAACGCATAGTACAAAATTAGCTTGTATCTCCAAAACTACACGTTGTATCTCGAAAAGAATTGTTGTGGCGTGTACGTCTTAACATGTAGCATCTAAAGAGAACCAAAAGGAGAATTTTCTTTCGTCAAAATTTTTCAGAAAATCACGTTTTAAGGAAATCCCGCATCGTGCGAAATTATCTTGTTTTTCCTAAACAACACGTTGTAAGTCGAAAAGCTTTCATGTTGCGTGTATGTCTAAGTGTGTAGCCTCAAAAGAGAAGGCACAGGACTGTTTTCTCTCGAAAGGATATGTAAGAATACCACTTCATAAGGAAATACAGTTTTGCAGAGTAAAGACATATACGTACGCATTGGAAACTCTTTACGAGAAGAAATAACGCATAGTACAAAATTAGCTTGTATCTCCAAAACTACACGTTGTATCTCGAAAAGAATTGTTGTGGCGTGTACGTCTTAACATGTAGCATCTAAAGAGAACCAAAAGGAGAATTTTCTTTCGTCAAAATTTTTCAGAAAATCACGTTTTAAGGAAATCCCGCATCGTGCGAAATTATCTTGTTTTTCCTAAACAACACGTTGTAAGTCGAAAAGCTTTCATGTTGCGTGTATGTCTAAGTGTGTAGCCTCAAAAGAGAAGGCACAGGACAGTTTTCTCTCGAAAGGATATGTAAGAATACCACTTCATAAGGAAATACAGTTTTGCAGAGTAAAGACATACGTACGCATTGGAAACTCTTTACGAGAAGAAATAACGCATAGTACAAAATTAGCTTGTATCTCCAAAACTACACGTTGTATCTCGAAAAGAATTGTTGTGGCGTGTACGTCTTAACATGTAGCATCTAAAGAGAACCAAAAGGAGAATTTTCTTTCGTCAAAATTTTTCAGAAAATCACGTTTTAAGGAAATCCCGCATCGTGCGAAATTATCTTGTTTTTCCTAAACAACACGTTGTAAGTCGAAAAGCTTTCATGTTGCGTGTTTGTCTAAGTGTGTAGCCTCAAAAGAGAAGGCACAGGACAGTTTTCTCTCGAAAGGATATGTAAGAATACCACTTCATAAGGAAATACAGTTTTGCAGAGTAAAGACATATACGTACGCATTGGAAACTCTTTACGAGAAGAAATAACGCATCGTACAAAATTAGCTTGTATCTCCAAAACTACACGTTGTATCTCGAAAAGAATTGTTGTGGCGTGTACGTCTTAACATGTAGCATCTAAAGAGAACCAAAAGGAGAATTTTCTTTCGTCAAAATTTTTCAGAAAATCACGTTTTAAGGAAATCCCGCATCGTGCGAAATTATCTTGTTTTTCCTAAACAACACGTTGTAAGTCGAAAAGCTTTCATGTTGCGTGTATGTCTAAGTGTGTAGCCTCAAAAGAGAAGGCACAGGACAGTTTTCTCTCGAAAGGATATGTAAGAATACCACTTCATAAGGAAATACAGTTTTGCAGATTAAAGACATATACGTACGCATTGGAAACTCTTTACGAGAAGAAATAACGCATAGTACAAAATTAGCTTGTATCTCCAAAACTACACGTTGTATCTCGAAAAGAATTGTTGTGGCGTGTACGTCTTAACATGTAGCATCTAAAGAGAACCAAAAGGAGAATTTTCTTTCGTCAAAATTTTTCAGAAAATCACGTTTTAAGGAAATCCCGCATCGTGCGAAATTATCTTGTTTTTCCTAAACAACACGTTGTAAGTCGAAAAGCTTTCATGTTGCGTGTATGTCTAAGTGTGTAGCCTCAAAAGAGAAGGCACAGGACTGTTTTCTCTCGAAAGGATATGTAAGAATACCACTTCATAAGGAAATACAGTTTTGCAGAGTAAAGACATATACGTACGCATTGGAAACTCTTTACGAGAAGAAATAACGCATAGTACAAAATTAGCTTGTATCTCCAAAACTACACGTTGTATCTCGAAAAGAATTGTTGTGGCGTGTACGTCTTAACATGTAGCATCTAAAGAGAACCAAAAGGAGAATTTTCTTTCGTCAAAATTTTTCAGAAAATCACGTTTTAAGGAAATCCCGCATCGTGCGAAATTATCTTGTTTTTCCTAAACAACACGTTGTAAGTCGAAAAGCTTTCATGTTGCGTGTATGTCTAAGTGTGTAGCCTCAAAAGAGAAGGCACAGGACAGTTTTCTCTCGAAAGGATATGTAAGAATACCACTTCATAAGGAAATACAGTTTTGCAGAGTAAAGACATACGTACGCATTGGAAACTCTTTACGAGAAGAAATAACGCATAGTACAAAATTAGCTTGTATCTCCAAAACTACACGTTGTATCTCGAAAAGAATTGTTGTGGCATGTACGTCTTAACATGTAGCATCTAAAGAGAACCAAAAGGAGAATTTTCTTTCGTCAAAATTTTTCAGAAAATCACGTTTTAAGGAAATCCCGCATCGTGCGAAATTATCTTGTTTTTCCTAAACAACACGTTGTAAGTCGAAAAGCTTTAATGTTGCGTGTATGTCTAAGTGTGTAGCCTCAAAAGAGAAGGCACAGGACAGTTTTCTCTCGAAAGGATATGTAAGAATACCACTTCATAAGGAAATACAGTTTTGCAGAGTAAAGACATATACGTACGCATTGGAAACTCTTTACGAGAAGAAATAACGCATCGTACAAAATTAGCTTGTATCTCAAAAACTACACGTTGTATCTCGAAAAGAATTGTTGTGGCGTGTACGTCTTAACATGTAGCATCTAAAGAGAACCAAAAGGAGAATTTTCTTTCGTCAAAATTTTTCAGAAAATCACGTTTTAAGGAAATCCCGCATCGTGCGAAATTATCTTGTTTTTCCTAAACAACACGTTGTAAGTCGAAAAGCTTTCATGTTGCGTGTATGTCTAAGTGTGTAGCCTCAAAAGAGAAGGCACAGGACAGTTTTCTCTCGAAAGGATATGTAAGAATACCACTTCATAAGGAAATACAGTTTTGCAGAGTAAAGACATATACGTACGCATTGGAAACTCTTTACGAGAAGAAATAACGCATAGTACAAAATTAGCTTGTATCTCCAAAACTACACGTTGTATCTCGAAAAGAATTGTTGTGGCGTGTACGTCTTAACATGTAGCATCTAAAGAGAACCAAAAGGAGAATTTTCTTTCGTCAAAATTTTTCAGAAAATCACGTTTTAAGGAAATCCCGCATCGTGCGAAATTATCTTGTTTTTCCTAAACAACACGTTGTAAGTCGAAAAGCTTTCATGTTGCGTGTTTGTCTAAGTGTGTAGCCTCAAAAGAGAAGGCACAGGACAGTTTTCTCTCGAAAGGATATGTAAGAATACCACTTCATAAGGAAATACAGTTTTGCAGAGTAAAGACATATACGTACGCATTGGAAACTCTTTACGAGAAGAAATAACGCATAGTACAAAATTAGCTTGTATCTCCAAAACTACACGTTGTATCTCGAAAAGAATTGTTGTGGCGTGTACGTCTTAACATGTAGCATCTAAAGAGAACCAAAAGGAGAATTTTCTTTCGTCAAAATTTTTCAGAAAATCACGTTTTAAGGAAATCCCGCATCGTGCGAAATTATCTTGTTTTTCCTAAACAACACGTTGTAAGTCGAAAAGCTTTCATGTTGCGTGTATGTCTAAGTGTGTAGCCTCAAAAGAGAAGGCACAGGACAGTTTTCTCTCGAAAGGATATGTAAGAATACCACTTCATAAGGAAATACAGTTTTGCAGAGTAAAGACATATACGTACGCATTGGAAACTCTTTACGAGAAGAAATAACGCATCGTACAAAATTAGCTTGTATCTCCAAAACTACACGTTGTATCTCGAAAAGAATTGTTGTGGCGTGTACGTCTTAACATGTAGCATCTAAAGAGAACCAAAAGGAGAATTTTCTTTTGTCAAAATTTTTCAGAAAATCACGTTTTAAGGAAATCCCGCATCGTGCGAAATTATCTTGTTTTTCCTAAACAACACGTTGTAAGTCGAAAAGCTTTCATGTTGCGTGTATGTCTAAGTGTGTAGCCTCAAAAGAGAAGGCACAGGACAGTTTTCTCTCGAAAGGATATGTAAGAATACCACTTCATAAGGAAATACAGTTTTGCAGAGTAAAGACATACGTACGCATTGGAAACTCTTTAGGAGAAGAAATAACACATAGTACAAAATTAGCTTGTATCTCCAAAACTACACGTTGTATCTCGAAAAGAATTGTTGTGGCGTGTACGTCTTAACATGTAGCATCTAAAGAGAACCAAAAGGAGAATTTTCTTTCGTCAAAATTTTTCAGAAAATCACGTTTTAAGGAAATCCCGCATCGTGCGAAATTATCTTGTTTTTCCTAAACAACACGTTGTAAGTCGAAAAGCTTTCATGTTGCGTGTTTGTCTAAGTGTGTAGCCTCAAAAGAGAAGGCACAGGACAGTTTTCTCTCGAAAGAATATGTAAGAATACCACTTCATAAGGAAATACAGTTTTGCAGAGTAAAGACATATACGTACGCATTGGAAACTCTTTACGAGAAGAAATAACGCATCGTACAAAATTAGCTTGTATCTCCAAAACTACACGTTGTATCTCGAAAAGAATTGTTGTGGCGTGTACGTCTTAACATGTAGCATCTAAAGAGAACCAAAAGGAGAATTTTCTTTCGTCAAAATTTTTCAGAAAATCACGTTTTAAGGAAATCCCGCATCGTGCGAAATTATCTTGTTTTTCCTAAACAACACGTTGTAAGTCGAAAAGCTTTCATGTTGCGTGTATGTCTAAGTGTGTAGCCGCAAAAGAGAAGGCACAGGACAGTTTTCTCTCGAAAGGATATGTAAGAATACCACTTCATAAGGAAATACAGTTTTGCAGAGTAAAGACATATACGTACGCATTGGAAACTCTTTACGAGAAGAAATAACGCATCGTACAAAATTAGCTTGTATCTCCAAAACTACACGTTGTATCTCGAAAAGAATTGTTGTGGCGTGTACGTCTTAACATGTAGCATCTAAAGAGAAACAAAAGGAGAATTTTCTTTCGTCAAAATTTTTCAGAAAATCAAGTTTTAAGGAAATCCCGCATCGTGCGAAATTACCTTGTTTTTCCTAAACAACACGTTGTAAGTCGAAAAGCTTTCATATTGCGTGTATGTCTAAGTGTGTAGCCTCAAAAGAGAAGGCACAGGACAGTTTTCTCTCGAAAGGATATGTAAGAATACCACTTCATAAGGAAATACAGTTTTGCAGAGTAAAGACATATACGTACGCATTGGAAACTCTTTACGAGAAGAAATAACGCATAGTACAAAATTAGCTTGTATCTCCAAAACTACACGTTGTATCTCGAAAAGAATTGTTGTGGCGTGTACGTCTTAACATGTAGCATCTAAAGAGAACCAAAAGGAGAATTTTCTTTCGTCAAAATTTTTCAGAAAATCACGTTTTAAGGAAATCCCGCATCGTGCGAAATTATCTTGTTTTTCCTAAACAACACGTTGTAAGTCGAAAAGCTTTCATGTTGCATGTTTTTCTAAGTGTGTAGCCTCAAAAGAGAAGGCACAGGACAGTTTTCTCTCGAAAGGATATGTAAGAATACCACTTCATAAGGAAATACAGTTTTGCAGAGTAAAGACATATACGTACGCATTGGAAACTCTTTACGAGAAGAAATAACGCATAGTACAAAATTAGCTTGTATCTCCAAAACTACACGTTGTATCTCGAAAAGAATTGTTGTGGCGTGTACGTCTTAACATGTAGCATCTAAAGAGAACCAAAAGGAGAATTTTCTTTCGTCAAAATTTTTCAGAAAATCACGTTTTAAGGAAATCCCGCATCGTGCGAAATTATCTTGTTTTTCCTAAACAACACGTTGTAAGTCGAAAAGCTTTCATGTTGCGTGTATGTCTAAGTGTGTAGCCTCAAAAGAGAAGGCACAGGACAGTTTTCTCTCGAAAGGATATGTAAGAATACCACTTCATAAGGAAATACAGTTTTGCAGAGTAAAGACATACGTACGCATTGGAAACTCTTTACGAGAAGAAATAACGCATCGTACAAAATTAGCTTGTATCTCCAAAACTACACGTTGTATCTCGAAAAGAATTGTTGTGGCGTGTACGTCTTAACATGTAGCATCTAAAGAGAACCAAAAGGAGAATTTTCTTTCGTCAAAATTTTTCAGAAAATCACGTTTTAAGGAAATCCCGCATCGTGCGAAATTATCTTGTTTTTCCTAAACAACACGTTGTAAGTCGAAAAGCTTTCATGTTGTGTGTATGTCTAAGTGTGTAGCCGCAAAAGAGAAGGCACAGGACAGTTTTCTCTCGAAAGGATATGTAAGAATACCACTTCATAAGGAAATACAGTTTTGCAGAGTAAAGACATATACGTACGCATTGGAAACTCTTTACGAGAAGAAATAACGCATCGTACAAAATTAGCTTGTATCTCCAAAACTACACGTTGTATCTCGAAAAGAATTGTTGTGGCGTGTACGTCTTAACATGTAGCATCTAAAGAGAACCAAAAGGAGAATTTTCTTTCGTCAAAATTTTTCAGAAAATCACGTTTTAAGGAAATCCCGCATCGTGCGAAATTATCTTGTTTTTCCTAAACAACACGTTGTAAGTCGAAAAGCTTTCATGTTGCGTGTATGTCTAAGTGTGTAGCCGCAAAAGAGAAGGCACAGGACAGTTTTCTCTCGAAAGGATATGTAAGAATACCACTTCATAAGGAAATACAGTTTTGCAGAGTAAAGACATATACGTACGCATTGGAAACTCTTTACGAGAAGAAATAACGCATCGTACAAAATTAGCTTGTATCTCCAAAACTACACGTTGTATCTCGAAAAGAATTGTTGTGGCGTGTACGTCTTAACATGTAGCATCTAAAGAGAACCAAAAGGAGAATTTTCTTTCGTCAAAATTTTTCAGAAAATCACGTTTTAAGGAAATCCCGCATCGTGCGAAATTATCTTGTTTTTCCTAAACAACACGTTGTAAGTCGAAAAGCTTTCATGTTGCGTGTATGTCTAAGTGTGTAGCCTCAAAAGAGAAGGCACAGGACAGTTTTCTCTCGAAAGGATATGTAAGAATACCACTTCATAAGGAAATACAGTTTTGCAGAGTAAAGACATATACGTACGCATTGGAAACTCTTTACGAGAAGAAATAACGCATAGTACAAAATTAGCTTGTATCTCCAAAACTACACGTTGTATCTCGAAAAGAATTGTTGTGGCGTGTACGTCTTAACATGTAGCATCTAAAGAGAACCAAAAGGAGAATTTTCTTTCGTCAAAATTTTTCAGAAAATCACGTTTTAAGGAAATCCCGCATCGTGCGAAATTATCTTGTTTTTCCTAAACAACACGTTGTAAGTCGAAAAGCTTTCATGTTGCGTGTTTGTCTAAGTGTGTAGCCTCAAAAGAGAAGGCACAGGACAGTTTTCTCTCGAAAGGATATGTAAGAATACCACTTCATAAGGAAATACAGTTTTGCAGAGTAAAGACATATACGAACGCATTGGAAACTCTTTACGAGAAGAAATAACGCATAGTACAAAATTAGCTTGTATCTCCAAAACTACACGTTGTATCTCGAAAAGAATTGTTGTGGCGTGTACGTCTTAACATGTAGCATCTAAAGAGAACCAAAAGGAGAATTTTCTTTCGTCAAAATTTTTCAGAAAATCACGTTTTAAGGAAATCCCGCATCGTGCGAAATTATCTTGTTTTTCCTAAACAACACGTTGTAAGTCGAAAAGCTTTCATGTTGCGTGTATGTCTAAGTGTGTAGCCTCAAAAGAGAAGGCACAGGACAGTTTTCTCTCGAAAGGATATGTAAGAATACCACTTCATAAGGAAATACAGTTTTGCAGAGTAAAGACATATACGTACGCATTGGAAACTCTTTACGAGAAGAAATAACGCATAGTACAAAATTAGCTTGTATCTCCAAAACTACACGTTGTATCTCGAAAAGAATTGTTGTGGCGTGTACGTCTTAACATGTAGCATCTAAAGAGAACCAAAAGGAGAATTTTCTTTCGTCAAAATTTTTCAGAAAATCACGTTTTAAGGAAATCCCGCATCGTGCGAAATTATCTTGTTTTTCCTAAACAACACGTTGTAAGTCGAAAAGCTTTCATGTTGCGTGTATGTCTAAGTGTGTAGCCTCAAAAGAGAAGGCACAGGACAGTTTTCTCTCGAAAGGATATGTAAGAATACCACTTCATAAGGAAATACAGTTTTGCAGAGTAAAGACATATACGTACGCATTGGAAACTCTTTACGAGAAGAAATAACGCATCGTACAAAATTAGCTTGTATCTCAAAAACTACACGTTGTATCTCGAAAAGAATTGTTGTGGCGTGTACGTCTTAACATGTAGCATCTAAAGAGAACCAAAAGGAGAATTTTCTTTCGTCAAAATTTTTCAGAAAATCACGTTTTAAGGAAATCCCGCATCGTGCGAAATTATCTTGTTTTTCCTAAACAACACGTTGTAAGTCGAAAAGCTTTCATGTTGCGTGTATGTCTAAGTGTGTAGCCTCAAAAGAGAAGGCACAGGACAGTTTTCTCTCGAAAGGATATGTAAGAATACCACTTCATAAGGAAATACAGTTTTGCAGAGTAAAGACATATACGTACGCATTGGAAACTCTTTACGAGAAGAAATAACGCATAGTACAAAATTAGCTTGTATCTCCAAAACTACACGTTGTATCTCGAAAAGAATTGTTGTGGCGTGTACGTCTTAACATGTAGCATCTAAAGAGAACCAAAAGGAGAATTTTCTTTCGTCAAAATTTTTCAGAAAATCACGTTTTAAGGAAATCCCGCATCGTGCGAAATTATCTTGTTTTTCCTAAACAACACGTTGTAAGTCGAAAAGCTTTCATGTTGCGTGTATGTCTAAGTGTGTAGCCTCAAAAGAGAAGGCACAGGACAGTTTTCTCTCGAAAGGATATGTAAGAATACCACTTCATAAGGAAATACAGTTTTGCAGAGTAAAGACATATACGTACGCATTGGAAACTCTTTACGAGAAGAAATAACGCATCGTACAAAATTAGCTTGTATCTCCAAAACTACACGTTGTATCTCGAAAAGAATTGTTGTGGCGTGTACGTCTTAACATGTAGCATCTAAAGAGAACCAAAAGGAGAATTTTCTTTCGTCAAAATTTTTCAGAAAATCACGTTTTAAGGAAATCCCGCATCGTGCGAAATTATCTTGTTTTTCCTAAACAACACGTTGTAAGTCGAAAAGCTTTCATGTTGCGTGTTTGTCTAAGTGTGTAGCCTCAAAAGAGAAGGCACAGGACAGTTTTCTCTCGAAAGGATATGTAAGAATACCACTTCATAAGGAAATACAGTTTTGCAGAGTAAAGACATATACGTACGCATTGGAAACTCTTTACGAGAAGAAATAACGCATCGTACAAAATTAGCTTGTATCTCCAAAACTACACGTTGTATCTCGAAAAGAATTGTTGTGGCGTGTACGTCTTAACATGTAGCATCTAAAGAGAACCAAAAGGAGAATTTTCTTTCGTCAAAATTTTTCAGAAAATCACGTTTTAAAGAAATCCCGCATCGTGCGAAATTATCTTGTTTTTCCTAAACAACACGTTGTAAGTCGAAAAGCTTTCATGTTGCGTGTATGTCTAAGTGTGTAGCCTCAAAAGAGAAGGCACAGGACAGTTTTCTCTCAAAAGGATATGTACGAATACCACTTCATAAGGAAATACAGTTTTGCAGAGTAAAGACATATACGTACGCATTGGAAACTCTTTACGTGAAGAAATAATGCATCGTACAAAATTAGCTTGTATCTCCAAAACTACACGTTGTATCTCGAAAAGAATTGTTGTGGCGTGTACGTCTTAACATGTAGCATCTAAAGAGAACCAAAAGGAGAATTTTCTTTCGTCAAAATTTTTCAGAAAATCACGTTTTAAGGAAATCCCGCATCGTGCGAAATTATCTTGTTTTTCCTAAACAACACGTTGTAAGTCGAAAAGCTTTCATGTTGCATGTTTTTCTAAGTGTGTAGCCTCAAAAGAGAAGGCACAGGACAGTTTTCTCTCGAAAGGATATGTAAGAATACCACTTCATAAGGAAATACAGTTTTGCAGAGTAAAGACATATACGTACGCATTGGAAACTCTTTACGAGAAGAAATAACGCATAGTACAAAATTAGCTTGTATCTCCAAAACTACACGTTGTATCTCGAAAAGAATTGTTGTGGCGTGTACGTCTTAACATGTAGCATCTAAAGAGAACCAAAAGGAGAATTTTCTTTCGTCAAAATTTTTCAGAAAATCACGTTTTAAGGAAATCCCGCATCGTGCGAAATTATCTTGTTTTTCCTAAACAACACGTTGTAAGTCGAAAAGCTTTCATGTTGCGTGTATGTCTAAGTGTGTAGCCTCAAAAGAGAAGGCACAGGACAGTTTTCTCTCGAAAGGATATGTAAGAATACCACTTCATAAGGAAATACAGTTTTGCAGAGTAAAGACATACGTACGCATTGGAAACTCTTTACGAGAAGAAATAACGCATCGTACAAAATTAGCTTGTATCTCCAAAACTACACGTTGTATCTCGAAAAGAATTGTTGTGGCGTGTACGTCTTAACATGTAGCATCTAAAGAGAACCAACAGGAGAATTTTCTTTCGTCAAAATTTTTCAGAAAATCACGTTTTAAGGAAATCCCGCATCGTGCGAAATTATCTTGTTTTTCCTAAACAACACGTTGTAAGTCGAAAAGCTTTCATGTTGTGTGTATGTCTAAGTGTGTAGCCGCAAAAGAGAAGGCACAGGACAGTTTTCTCTCGAAAGGATATGTAAGAATACCACTTCATAAGGAAATACAGTTTTGCAGAGTAAAGACATATACGTACGCATTGGAAACTCTTTACGAGAAGAAATAACGCATCGTACAAAATTAGCTTGTATCTCCAAAACTACACGTTGTATCTCGAAAAGAATTGTTGTGGCGTGTACGTCTTAACAAGTAGCATCTAAAGAGAACCAAAAGGAGAATTTTCTTTCGTCAAAATTTTTCAGAAAATCACGTTTTAAGGAAATCCCGCATCGTGCGAAATTATCTTGTTTTTCCTAAACAACACGTTGTAAGTCGAAAAGCTTTCATGTTGCGTGTATGTCTAAGTGTGTAGCCTCAAAAGAGAAGGCACAGGACAGTTTTCTCTCGAAAGGATATGTAAGAATACCACTTCATAAGGAAATACAGTTTTGCAGAGTAAAGACATATACGTACGCATTGGAAACTCTTTACGAGAAGAAATAACGCATAGTACAAAATTAGCTTGTATCTCCAAAACTACACGTTGTATCTCGAAAAGAATTGTTGTGGCGTGTACGTCTTAACATGTAGCATCTAAAGAGAACCAAAAGGAGAATTTTCTTTCGTCAAAATTTTTCAGAAAATCACGTTTTAAGGAAATCCCGCATCGTGCGAAATTATCTTGTTTTTCCTAAACAACACGTTGTAAGTCGAAAAGCTTTCATGTTGCGTGTTTGTCTAAGTGTGTAGCCTCAAAAGAGAAGGCACAGGACAGTTTTCTCTCGAAAGGATATGTAAGAATACCACTTCATAAGGAAATACAGTTTTGCAGAGTAAAGACATATACGAACGCATTGGAAACTCTTTACGAGAAGAAATAACGCATAGTACAAAATTAGCTTGTATCTCCAAAACTACACGTTGTATCTCGAAAAGAATTGTTGTGGCGTGTACGTCTTAACATGTAGCATCTAAAGAGAACCAAAAGGAGAATTTTCTTTCGTCAAAATTTTTCAGAAAATCACGTTTTAAGGAAATCCCGCATCGTGCGAAATTATCTTGTTTTTTCCTAACAACACGTTGTAAGTCGAAAAGCTTTCATGTTGCGTGTATGTCTAAGTGTGTAGCCTCAAAAGAGAAGGCACAGACAGTTTTCTCTCGAAAGGATATGTAAGAATACCACTTCATAAGGAAATACAGTTTTGCAGAGTAAAGACATATACGTACGCATTGGAAACTCTTTACGAGAAGAAATAACGCATCGTACAAAATTAGCTTGTATCTCCAAAACTACACGTTGTATCTCGAAAAGAATGTTGGTGGCGTGTACGTCTTAACATGTAGCATCTAAAGAGAACCAAAAGGAGAATTTTCTTTCGTCAAAATTTTTCAGAAAATCACGTTTTAAGGAAATCCCGCATCGTGCGAAATTATCTTGTTGTTCCTAAACAACACGTTGTAAGTCGAAAAGGCTTTCTGTTGCGTGTATGTCTAAGTGTGTAGCCTCAAAAAGAAGGCACAGGACAGTTTCTCTCGAAAGGATATGTAAGAATCCACTTCATAAGGAAATACAGTTTTGCAGAGTAAAGACATATACGTACGCATTGGAAACTCTTTACGAGAAGAAATAACGCATCGTACAAAATTAGCTTGTATCTCAAAAACTACACGTTGTATCTCGAAAAGAATGTTGTGGCGTGTACGTCTTAACATGTAGCATCTAAAGAGAACCAAAGGAGGAATTTTCTTTCGTCAAAATTTTTTCAGAAAATCACGTTTTAAGAAATCCCGCATCGTGCGAAATTATCTTGTTTTTCCTAAACAACACGGTTGTAAGTCGAAAAGCTTTCATGTTGCGTGTATGTCTGTCTAAGTGTGTAGCCTCAAAAGAGAAGGCACAGGACTGTTTTCTCTCGAAAGGATATGTAAGAATACCACTTCATAAGGAAATACAGTTTTGCAGAGTAAAGACATATACGTACGCATTGGAAACTCTTTACGAGAAGAAATAACGCATCGTACAAAATTAGCTTGTATCTCAAAAACTACACGTTGTATCTCGAAAAGAATTGTTGTGGCGTGTACGTCTTAACATGTAGCATCTAAAGAGAACCAAAAGGAGAATTTTCTTTCGTCAAAATTTTTCAGAAAATCACGTTTTAAGGAAATCCCGCATCGTGCGAAATTATCTTGTTTTTCCTAAACAACACGTTGTAAGTCGAAAAGCTTTCATGTTGCGTGTATGTCTAAGTGTGTAGCCTCAAAAGAGAAGGCACAGGACAGTTTTCTCTCGAAAGGATATGTAAGAATACCACTTCATAAGGAAATACAGTTTTGCAGAGTAAAGACATATACGTACGCATTGGAAACTCTTTACGAGAAGAAATAACGCATCGTACAAAATTAGCTTGTATCTCCAAAACTACACGTTGTATCTCGAAAAGAATTGTTGTGGCGTGTACGTCTTAACATGTAGCATCTAAAGAGAACCAAAAGGAGAATTTTCTTTCGTCAAAATTTTTCAGAAAATCACGTTTTAAGGAAATCCCGCATCGTGCGAAATTATCTTGTTTTTCCTAAACAACACGTTGTAAGTCGAAAAGCTTTCATGTTGCGTGTTTGTCTAAGTGTGTAGCCTCAAAAGAGAAGGCACAGGACAGTTTTCTCTCGAAAGGATATGTAAGAATACCACTTCATAAGGAAATACAGTTTTGCAGAGTAAAGACATATACGTACGCATTGGAAACTCTTTACGAGAAGAAATAACGCATCGTACAAAATTAGCTTGTATCTCCAAAACTACACGTTGTATCTCGAAAAGAATTGTTGTGGCGTGTACGTCTTAACATGTAGCATCTAAAGAGAACCAAAAGGAGAATTTTCTTTCGTCAAAATTTTTCAGAAAATCACGTTTTAAAGAAATCCCGCATCGTGCGAAATTATCTTGTTTTTCCTAAACAACACGTTGTAAGTCGAAAAGCTTTCATGTTGCGTGTATGTCTAAGTGTGTAGCCTCAAAAGAGAAGGCACAGGACAGTTTTCTCTCGAAAGGATATGTACGAATACCACTTCATAAGGAAATACAGTTTTGCAGAGTAAAGACATATACGTACGCATTGGAAACTCTTTACGTGAAGAAATAATGCATCGTACAAAATTAGCTTGTATCTCCAAAACTACACGTTGTATCTCGAAAAGAATTGTTGTGGCGTGTACGTCTTAACATGTAGCATCTAAAGAGAACCAAAAGGAGAATTATCTTTCGTCAAAATTTTTCAGAAAATCACGTTTTAAGGAAATCCCGCATCGTGCTAAATTATCTTGTTTTTCCTAAACAACACGTTGTAAGTCGAAAAGGTTTCATGTTGCGTGTATGTCTAAGTGTGTAGCCTCAAAAGAGAAGGCACAGGACAGTTTTCTCTCGAAAGGATATGTAAGAATACCACTTCATAAGGAAATACAGTTTTGCAGAGTAAAGACATATACGTACGCATTGGAAACTCTTTACGAGAAGAAATAACGCATCGTACAAAATTAGCTTGTATCTCCAAAACTACACGTTGTATCTCGAAAAGAATTGTTGTGGCGTGTACGTCTTAACATGTAGCATCTAAAGAGAACCAAAAGGAGAATTTTCTTTCGTCAAAATTTTTCAGAAAATCACGTTTTAAGGAAATCCCGCATCGTGCGAAATTATCTTGTTTTTCCTAAACAACACGTTGTAAGTCGAAAAGCTTTCATGTTGCGTGTATGTCTAAGTGTGTAGCCTCAAAAGAGAAGGCACAGGACAGTTTTCTCTCGAAAGGATATGTAAGAATACCACTTCATAAGGAAATACAGTTTTGCAGAGTAAAGACATATACGTACGCATTGGAAACTCTTTACGAGAAGAAATAACGCATTGTACAAAATTAGCTTGTATCTCCAAAACTACACGTTGTATCTCGAAAAGAATTGTTGTGGCGTGTACGTCTTAACATGTAGCATCTAAAGAGAACCAAATGAAGAATTTTCTTTCGTCAAAATTTTTCAGAAAATCACGTTTTAAGGAAATCCCGCATCGTGCTAAATTATCTTGTTTTTCCTAAACAACACGTTGTAAGTCGAAAAGCTTTCATGTTGCGTGTATGTCTAAGTGTGTAGCCTCAAAAGAGAAGGCACAGGACAGTTTTCTCTCGAAAGGATATGTAAGAATACCACTTCATAAGGAAATACAGTTTTGCAGAGTAAAGACATATACGTACGCATTGGAAACTCTTTATGAGAAGAAATAACGCATCGTACAAAATTAGCTTGTATCTCCAAAACTACACGTTGTATCTCGAAAAGAATTGTTGTGGCGTGTACGTCTTAACATGTAGCATCTAAAGAGAACCAAAAGGAGAATTTTCTTTCGTCAAAATTTTTCAGAAAATCACGTTTTAAGGAAATCCCGCATCGTGCGAAATTATCTTGTTTTTCCTAAACAACACGTTGTAAGTCGAAAAGCTTTCATGTTGCGTGTATGTCTAAGTGTGTAGCCGCAAAAGAGAAGGCACAGGACAGTTTTCTCTCGAAAGGATATGTAAGAATACCACTTCATAAGGAAATACAGTTTTGCAGAGTAAAGACATATACGTACGCATTGGAAACTCTTTACGAGAAGAAATAACGCATCGTACAAAATTAGCTTGTATCTCCAAAACTACACGTTGTATCTCGAAAAGAATTGTTGTGGCGTGTACGTCTTAACATGTAGCATCTAAAGAGAACCAAAAGGAGAATTTTCTTTCGTCAAAATTTTTCAGAAAATCACGTTTTAAGGAAATCCCGCATCGTGCGAAATTATCTTGTTTTTCCTAAACAACACGTTGTAAGTCGAAAAGCTTTCATGTTGCGTGTATGTCTAAGTGTGTAGCCGCAAAAGAGAAGGCACAGGACAGTTTTCTCTCGAAAGGATATGTAAGAATACCACTTCATAAGGAAATACAGTTTTGCAGAGTAAAGACATATACGTACGCATTGGAAACTCTTTACGAGAAGAAATAACGCATCGTACAAAATTAGCTTGTATCTCCAAAACTACACGTTGTATCTCGAAAAGAATTGTTGTGGCGTGTACGTCTTAACATGTAGCATCTAAAGAGAACCAAAAGGAGAATTTTCTTTCGTCAAAATTTTTCAGAAAATCACGTTTTAAGGAAATCCCGCATCGTGCGAAATTATCTTGTTTTTCCTAAACAACACGTTGTAAGTCGAAAAGCTTTCATGTTGCGTGTATGTCTAAGTGTGTAGCCGCAAAAGAGAAGGCACAGGACAGTTTTCTCTCGAAAGGATATGTACGAATACCACTTCATAAGGAAATACAGTTTGCAGAGTAAAGACATATACGTACGCATTGGAAACTCTTTACGTGAAGAAATAATGCATCGTACAAAATTAGCTTGTATCTCCAAAACTACACGTTGTATCTCGAAAAGAATTGTTGTGGCGTGTACGTCTTAACATGTAGCATCTAAAGAGAACCAAAAGGAGAATTATCTTTCGTCAAAATTTTTCAGAAAATCACGTTTTAAGGAAATCCCGCATCGTGCTAAATTATCTTGTTTTTCCTAAACAACACGTTGTAAGTCGAAAAGGTTTCATGTTGCGTGTATGTCTAAGTGTGTAGCCTCAAAAGAGAAGGCACAGGACAGTTTTCTCTCGAAAGGATATGTAAGAATACCACTTCATAAGGAAATACAGTTTTTGCAGAGTAAAGACATATACGTACGCATTGGAAACTCTTTACGAGAAGAATAACGCATCGTACAAAATTAGCTTGTATCTCCAAAACTACACGTTGTATCTCGAAAAGAATTGTTGTGGCGTGTACGTCTTAACATGTAGCATCTAAAGAGAACCAAAAGGAGAATTTTCTTTCGTCAAAATTTTTCAGAAAATCACGTTTTAAGGAAATCCCGCATCGTGCGAAATTATCTTGTTTTTCCTAAACAACACGTTGTAAGTCGAAAAGCTTTCATGTTGCGTGTATGTCTAAGTGTGTAGCCTCAAAAGAGAAGGCACAGGACAGTTTTCTCTCGAAAGGATATGTAAGAATACCACTTCATAAGGAAATACAGTTTTGCAGAGTAAAGACATATACGTACGCATTGGAAACTCTTTACGAGAAGAAATAACGCATTGTACAAAATTAGCTTGTATCTCCAAAACTACACGTTGTATCTCGAAAAGAATTGTTGTGGCGTGTACGTCTTAACATGTAGCATCTAAAGAGAACCAAATGAAGAATTTTCTTTCGTCAAAATTTTTCAGAAAATCACGTTTTAAGGAAATCCCGCATCGTGCTAAATTATCTTGTTTTTCCTAAACAACACGTTGTAAGTCGAAAAGCTTTCATGTTGCGTGTATGTCTAAGTGTGTAGCCTCAAAAGAGAAGGCACAGGACAGTTTTCTCTCGAAAGGATATGTAAGAATACCACTTCATAAGGAAATACAGTTTTGCAGAGTAAAGACATATACGTACGCATTGGAAACTCTTTATGAGAAGAAATAACGCATCGTACAAAATTAGCTTGTATCTCCAAAACTACACGTTGTATCTCGAAAAGAATTGTTGTGGCGTGTACGTCTTAACATGTAGCATCTAAAGAGAACCAAAAGGAGAATTTTCTTTCGTCAAAATTTTTCAGAAAATCACGTTTTAAGGAAATCCCGCATCGTGCGAAATTATCTTGTTTTTCCTAAACAACACGTTGTAAGTCGAAAAGCTTTCATGTTGCGTGTATGTCTAAGTGTGTAGCCGCAAAAGAGAAGGCACAGGACAGTTTTCTCTCGAAAGGATATGTAAGAATACCACTTCATAAGGAAATACAGTTTTGCAGAGTAAAGACATATACGTACGCATTGGAAACTCTTTACGAGAAGAAATAACGCATCGTACAAAATTAGCTTGTATCTCCAAAACTACACGTTGTATCTCGAAAAGAATTGTTGTGGCGTGTACGTCTTAACATGTAGCATCTAAAGAGAACCAAAAGGAGAATTTTCTTTCGTCAAAATTTTTCAGAAAATCACGTTTTAAGGAAATCCCGCATCGTGCGAAATTATCTTGTTTTTCCTAAACAACACGTTGTAAGTCGAAAAGCTTTCATGTTGCGTGTATGTCTAAGTGTGTAGCCGCAAAAGAGAAGGCACAGGACAGTTTTCTCTCGAAAGGATATGTAAGAATACCACTTCATAAGGAAATACAGTTTTGCAGAGTAAAGACATATACGTACGCATTGGAAACTCTTTACGAGAAGAAATAACGCATCGTACAAAATTAGCTTGTATCTCCAAAACTACACGTTGTATCTCGAAAAGAATTGTTGTGGCGTGTACGTCTTAACATGTAGCATCTAAAGAGAACCAAAGGAGAATTTTCTTTCGTCAAAATTTTTCAGAAAATCACGTTTTAAGAAATCCCGCATCGTGCGAAATTATCTTGTTTTTCCTAAACAACACGTTGTAAGTCGAAAAGCTTTCATGTTGCGTGTATGTCTAAGTGTGTAGCCGCAAAAGAGAAGGCACAGGACAGTTTTCTCTCGAAAGGATATGTAAGAATACCACTTCATAAGGAAATACAGTTTTGCAGAGTAAAGACATATACGTACGCATTGGAAACTCTTTACGAGAAGAAATAACGCATCGTACAAAATTAGCTTGTATCTCCAAAACTACACGTTGTATCTCGAAAAGAATTGTTGTGGCGTGTACGTCTTAACATGTAGCATCTAAAGAGAACCAAAAGGAGAATTTTCTTTCGTCAAAATTTTTCAGAAAATCACGTTTTAAGGAAATCCCGCATCGTGCGAAATTATCTTGTTTTTCCTAAACAACACGTTGTAAGTCGAAAAGCTTTCATGTTGCGTGTTTTTCTAAGTGTGTAGCCTCAAAAGAGAAGGCACAGGACAGTTTTCTCTCGAAAGGATATGTAAGAATACCACTTCATAAGGAAATACAGTTTTGCAGAGTAAAGACATATACGTACGCATTGGAAACTCTTTACGAGAAGAAATAACGCATAGTACAAAATTAGCTTGTATCTCCAAAACTACACGTTGTATCTCGAAAAGAATTGTTGTGGCGTGTACGTCTTAACATGTAGCATCTAAAGAGAACCAAAAGGAGAATTTTCTTTCGTCAAAATTTTTCAGAAAATCACGTTTTAAGGAAATCCCGCATCGTGCGAAATTATCTTGTTTTTCCTAAACAACACGTTGTAAGTCGAAAAGCTTTCATGTTGCGTGTATGTCTAAGTGTGTAGCCTCAAAAGAGAAGGCACAGGACAGTTTTCTCTCGAAAGGATATGTAAGAATACCACTTCATAAGGAAATACAGTTTTGCAGAGTAAAGACATACGTACGCATTGGAAACTCTTTACGAGAAGAAATAACGCATCGTACAAAATTAGATTGTATCTCCAAAACTACACGTTGTATCTCGAAAAGAATTGTTGTGGCGTGTACGTCTTAACATGTAGCATCTAAAGAGAACCAAAAGGAGAATTTTCTTTCGTCAAAATTTTTCAGAAAATCACGTTTTAAGGAAATCCCGCATCGTGCGAAATTATCTTGTTTTTCCTAAACAACACGTTGTAAGTCGAAAAGCTTTCATGTTGCGTGTATGTCTAAGTGTGTAGCCTCAAAAGAGAAGGCACAGGACAGTTTTCTCTCGAAAGGATATGTAAGAATACCACTTCATAAGGAAATACAGTTTTGCAGAGTAAAGACATATACGTACGCATTGGAAACTCTTTACGAGAAGAAATAACGCATCGTACAAAATTAGCTTGTATCTCAAAAACTACACGTTGTATCTCGAAAAGAATTGTTGTGGCGTGTACGTCTTAACATGTAGCATCTAAAGAGAACCAAAAGGAGAATTTTCTTTCGTCAAAATTTTTCAGAAAATCACGTTTTAAGGAAATCCCGCATCGTGCGAAATTATCTTGTTTTTCCTAAACAACACGTTGTAAGTCGAAAAGCTTTCATGTTGCGTGTATGTCTAAGTGTGTAGCCTCAAAAGAGAAGGCACAGGACAGTTTTCTCTCGAAAGGATATGTAAGAATACCACTTCATAAGGAAATACAGTTTTGCAGAGTAAAGACATATACGTACGCATTGGAAACTCTTTACGAGAAGAAATAACGCATAGTACAAAATTAGCTTGTATCTCCAAAACTACACGTTGTATCTCGAAAAGAATTGTTGTGGCGTGTACGTCTTAACATGTAGCATCTAAAGAGAACCAAAAGGAGAATTTTCTTTCGTCAAAATTTTTCAGAAAATCACGTTTTAAGGAAATCCCGCATCGTGCGAAATTATCTTGTTTTTCCTAAACAACACGTTGTAAGTCGAAAAGCTTTCATGTTGCGTGTATGTCTAAGTGTGTAGCCTCAAAAGAGAAGGCACAGGACTGTTTTCTCTCGAAAGGATATGTAAGAATACCACTTCATAAGGAAATACAGTTTTGCAGAGTAAAGACATATACGTACGCATTGGAAACTCTTTACGAGAAGAAATAACGCATCGTACAAAATTAGCTTGTATCTCCAAAACTACACGTTGTATCTCGAAAAGAATTGTTGTGGCGTGTACGTCTTAACATGTAGCATCTAAAGAGAACCAAAAGGAGAATTTTCTTTCGTCAAAATTTTTCAGAAAATCACGTTTTAAGGAAATCCCGCATCGTGCGAAATTATCTTGTTTTTCCTAAACAACACGTTGTAAGTCGAAAAGCTTTCATGTTGCGTGTTTGTCTAAGTGTGTAGCCTCAAAAGAGAAGGCACAGGACAGTTTTCTCTCGAAAGGATATGTAAGAATACCACTTCATAAGGAAATACAGTTTTGCAGAGTAAAGACATATACGTACGCATTGGAAACTCTTTACGAGAAGAAATAACGCATCGTACAAAATTAGCTTGTATCTCCAAAACTACACGTTGTATCTCGAAAAGAATTGTTGTGGCGTGTACGTCTTAACATGTAGCATCTAAAGAGAACCAAAAGGAGAATTTTCTTTCGTCAAAATTTTTCAGAAAATCACGTTTTAAAGAAATCCCGCATCGTGCGAAATTATCTTGTTTTTCCTAAACAACACGTTGTAAGTCGAAAAGCTTTCATGTTGCGTGTATGTCTAAGTGTGTAGCCTCAAAAGAGAAGGCACAGGACAGTTTTCTCTCAAAAGGATATGTACGAATACCACTTCATAAGGAAATACAGTTTTGCAGAGTAAAGACATATACGTACGCATTGGAAACTCTTTACGTGAAGAAATAATGCATCGTACAAAATTAGCTTGTATCTCCAAAACTACACGTTGTATCTCGAAAAGAATTGTTGTGGCGTGTACGTCTTAACATGTAGCATCTAAAGAGAACCAAAAGGAGAATTTTCTTTCGTCAAAATTTTTCAGAAAATCACGTTTTAAGGAAATCCCGCATCGTGCGAAATTATCTTGTTTTTCCTAAACAACACGTTGTAAGTCGAAAAGCTTTCATGTTGCATGTTTTTTCTAAGTGTGTAGCCTCAAAAGAGAAGGCACAGGACAGTTTTCTCTCGAAAGGATATGTAAGAATACCACTTCATAAGGAAATACAGTTTTGCAGAGTAAAGACATATACGTACGCATTGGAAACTCTTTACGAGAAGAAATAACGCATCGTACAAAATTAGCTTGTATCTCCAAAACTACACGTTGTATCTCGAAAAGAATTGTTGTGGCGTGTACGTCTTAACATGTAGCATCTAAAGAGAACCAAAAGGAGAATTTTCTTTCGTCAAAATTTTTCAGAAAATCACGTTTTAAGGAAATCCCGCATCGTGCGAAATTATCTTGTTTTTCCTAAACAACACGTTGTAAGTCGAAAAGCTTTCATGTTGCGTGTATGTCTAAGTGTGTAGCCTCAAAAGAGAAGGCACAGGACAGTTTTCTCTCGAAAGGATATGTAAGAATACCACTTCATAAGGAAATACAGTTTTGCAGAGTAAAGACATACGTACGCATTGGAAACTCTTTACGAGAAGAAATAACGCATCGTACAAAATTAGCTTGTATCTCCAAAACTACACGTTGTATCTCGAAAAGAATTGTTGTGGCGTGTACGTCTTAACATGTAGCATCTAAAGAGAACCAAAAGGAGAATTTTCTTTCGTCAAAATTTTTCAGAAAATCACGTTTTAAGGAAATCCCGCATCGTGCGAAATTATCTTGTTTTTCCTAAACAACACGTTGTAAGTCGAAAAGCTTTCATGTTGTGTGTATGTCTAAGTGTGTAGCCGCAAAAGAGAAGGCACAGGACAGTTTTCTCTCGAAAGGATATGTAAGAATACCACTTCATAAGGAAATACAGTTTTGCAGAGTAAAGACATATACGTACGCATTGGAAACTCTTTACGAGAAGAAATAACGCATCGTACAAAATTAGCTTGTATCTCCAAAACTACACGTTGTATCTCGAAAAGAATTGTTGTGGCGTGTACGTCTTAACAAGTAGCATCTAAAGAGAACCAAAAGGAGAATTTTCTTTCGTCAAAATTTTTCAGAAAATCACGTTTTAAGGAAATCCCGCATCGTGCGAAATTATCTTGTTTTTCCTAAACAACACGTTGTAAGTCGAAAAGCTTTCATGTTGCGTGTATGTCTAAGTGTGTAGCCGCAAAAGAGAAGGCACAGGACAGTTTTCTCTCGAAAGGATATGTAAGAATACCACTTCATAAGGAAATACAGTTTTGCAGAGTAAAGACATATACGTACGCATTGGAAACTCTTTACGAGAAGAAATAACGCATCGTACAAAATTAGCTTGTATCTCCAAAACTACACGTTGTATCTCGAAAAGAATTGTTGTGGCGTGTACGTCTTAACATGTAGCATCTAAAGAGAACCAAAAGGAGAATTTTCTTTCGTCAAAATTTTTCAGAAAATCACGTTTTAAGGAAATCCCGCATCGTGCGAAATTATCTTGTTTTTCCTAAACAACACGTTGTAAGTCGAAAAGCTTTCATGTTGCGTGTATGTCTAAGTGTGTAGCCTCAAAAGAGAAGGCACAGGACAGTTTTCTCTCGAAAGGATATGTAAGAATACCACTTCATAAGGAAATACAGTTTTGCAGAGTAAAGACATATACGTACGCATTGGAAACTCTTTACGAGAAGAAATAACGCATAGTACAAAATTAGCTTGTATCTCCAAAACTACACGTTGTATCTCGAAAAGAATTGTTGTGGCGTGTACGTCTTAACATGTAGCATCTAAAGAGAACCAAAAGGAGAATTTTCTTTCGTCAAAATTTTTCAGAAAATCACGTTTTAAGGAAATCCCGCATCGTGCGAAATTATCTTGTTTTTCCTAAACAACACGTTGTAAGTCGAAAAGCTTTCATGTTGCGTGTTTGTCTAAGTGTGTAGCCTCAAAAGAGAAGGCACAGGACAGTTTTCTCTCGAAAGGATATGTAAGAATACCACTTCATAAGGAAATACAGTTTTGCAGAGTAAAGACATATACGAACGCATTGGAAACTCTTTACGAGAAGAAATAACGCATAGTACAAAATTAGCTTGTATCTCCAAAACTACACGTTGTATCTCGAAAAGAATTGTTGTGGCGTGTACGTCTTAACATGTAGCATCTAAAGAGAACCAAAAGGAGAATTTTCTTTCGTCAAAATTTTTCAGAAAATCACGTTTTAAGGAAATCCCGCATCGTGCGAAATTATCTTGTTTTTCCTAAACAACACGTTGTAAGTCGAAAAGCTTTCATGTTGCGTGTATGTCTAAGTGTGTAGCCTCAAAAGAGAAGGCACAGGACAGTTTTCTCTCGAAAGGATATGTAAGAATACCACTTCATAAGGAAATACAGTTTTGCAGAGTAAAGACATATACGTACGCATTGGAAACTCTTTACGAGAAGAAATAAGGCATCGTACAAAATTAGCTTGTATCTCAAAAACTACACGTTGTATCTCGAAAAGAATTGTTGTGGCGTGTACGTCTTAACATGTAGCATCTAAAGAGAACCAAAAGGAGAATTTTCTTTCGTCAAAATTTTTCAGAAAATCACGTTTTAAGGAAATCCCGCATCGTGCGAAATTATCTTGTTTTTCCTAAACAACACGTTGTAAGTCGAAAAGCTTTCATGTTGCGTGTATGTCTAAGTGTGTAGCCTCAAAAGAGAAGGCACAGGACAGTTTTCTCTCGAAAGGATATGTAAGAATACCACTTCATAAGGAAATACAGTTTTGCAGAGTAAAGACATATACGTACGCATTGGAAACTCTTTACGAGAAGAAATAACGCATCGTACAAAATTAGCTTGTATCTCAAAAACTACACGTTGTATCTCGAAAAGAATTGTTGTGGCGTGTACGTCTTAACATGTAGCATCTAAAGAGAACCAAAAGGAGAATTTTCTTTCGTCAAAATTTTTCAGAAAATCACGTTTTAAGGAAATCCCGCATCGTGCGAAATTATCTTGTTTTTCCTAAACAACACGTTGTAAGTCGAAAAGCTTTCATGTTGCGTGTATGTCTAAGTGTGTAGCCTCAAAAGAGAAGGCACAGGACAGTTTTCTCTCGAAAGGATATGTAAGAATACCACTTCATAAGGAAATACAGTTTTGCAGAGTAAAGACATATACGTACGCATTGGAAACTCTTTACGAGAAGAAATAACGCATAGTACAAAATTAGCTTGTATCTCCAAAACTACACGTTGTATCTCGAAAAGAATTGTTGTGGCGTGTACGTCTTAACATGTAGCATCTAAAGAGAACCAAAAGGAGAATTTTCTTTCGTCAAAATTTTTCAGAAAATCACGTTTTAAGGAAATCCCGCATCGTGCTAAATTATCTTGTTTTTCCTAAACAACACGTTGTAAGTCGAAAAGCTTTCATGTTGCGTGTATGTCTAAGTGTGTAGCCTCAAAAGAGAAGGCACAGGACTGTTTTCTCTCGAAAGGATATGTAAGAATACCACTTCATAAGGAAATACAGTTTTGCAGAGTAAAGACATATACGTACGCATTGGAAACTCTTTACGAGAAGAAATAACGCATCGTACAAAATTAGCTTGTATCTCCAAAACTACACGTTGTATCTCGAAAAGAATTGTTGTGGCGTGTACGTCTTAACATGTAGCATCTAAAGAGAACCAAAAGGAGAATTTTCTTTCGTCAAAATTTTTCAGAAAATCACGTTTTAAGGAAATCCCGCATCGTGCGAAATTATCTTGTTTTTCCTAAACAACACGTTGTAAGTCGAAAAGCTTTCATGTTGCGTGTTTGTCTAAGTGTGTAGCCTCAAAAGAGAAGGCACAGGACAGTTTTCTCTCGAAAGGATATGTAAGAATACCACTTCATAAGGAAATACAGTTTTGCAGAGTAAAGACATATACGTACGCATTGGAAACTCTTTACGAGAAGAAATAACGCATCGTACAAAATTAGCTTGTATCTCCAAAACTACACGTTGTATCTCGAAAAGAATTGTTGTGGCGTGTACGTCTTAACATGTAGCATCTAAAGAGAACCAAAAGGAGAATTTTCTTTCGTCAAAATTTTTCAGAAAATCACGTTTTAAAGAAATCCCGCATCGTGCGAAATTATCTTGTTTTTCCTAAACAACACGTTGTAAGTCGAAAAGCTTTCATGTTGCGTGTATGTCTAAGTGTGTAGCCTCAAAAGAGAAGGCACAGGACAGTTTTCTCTCAAAAGGATATGTACGAATACCACTTCATAAGGAAATACAGTTTTGCAGAGTAAAGACATATACGTACGCATTGGAAACTCTTTACGTGAAGAAATAATGCATCGTACAAAATTAGCTTGTATCTCCAAAACTACACGTTGTATCTCGAAAAGAATTGTTGTGGCGTGTACGTCTTAACATGTAGCATCTAAAGAGAACCAAAAGGAGAATTTTCTTTCGTCAAAATTTTTCAGAAAATCACGTTTTAAGGAAATCCCGCATCGTGCGAAATTATCTTGTTTTTCCTAAACAACACGTTGTAAGTCGAAAAGCTTTCATGTTGCATGTTTTTCTAAGTGTGTAGCCTCAAAAGAGAAGGCACAGGACAGTTTTCTCTCGAAAGGATATGTAAGAATACCACTTCATAAGGAAATACAGTTTTGCAGAGTAAAGACATATACGTACGCATTGGAAACTCTTTACGAGAAGAAATAACGCATAGTACAAAATTAGCTTGTATCTCCAAAACTACACGTTGTATCTCGAAAAGAATTGTTGTGGCGTGTACGTCTTAACATGTAGCATCTAAAGAGAACCAAAAGGAGAATTTTCTTTCGTCAAAATTTTTCAGAAAATCACGTTTTAAGGAAATCCCGCATCGTGCGAAATTATCTTGTTTTTCCTAAACAACACGTTGTAAGTCGAAAAGCTTTCATGTTGCGTGTATGTCTAAGTGTGTAGCCTCAAAAGAGAAGGCACAGGACAGTTTTCTCTCGAAAGGATATGTAAGAATACCACTTCATAAGGAAATACAGTTTTGCAGAGTAAAGACATACGTACGCATTGGAAACTCTTTACGAGAAGAAATAACGCATCGTACAAAATTAGCTTGTATCTCCAAAACTACACGTTGTATCTCGAAAAGAATTGTTGTGGCGTGTACGTCTTAACATGTAGCATCTAAAGAGAACCAAAAGGAGAATTTTCTTTCGTCAAAATTTTTCAGAAAATCACGTTTTAAGGAAATCCCGCATCGTGCGAAATTATCTTGTTTTTCCTAAACAACACGTTGTAAGTCGAAAAGCTTTCATGTTGTGTGTATGTCTAAGTGTGTAGCCGCAAAAGAGAAGGCACAGGACAGTTTTCTCTCGAAAGGATATGTAAGAATACCACTTCATAAGGAAATACAGTTTTGCAGAGTAAAGACATATACGTACGCATTGGAAACTCTTTACGAGAAGAAATAACGCATCGTACAAAATTAGCTTGTATCTCCAAAACTACACGTTGTATCTCGAAAAGAATTGTTGTGGCGTGTACGTCTTAACAAGTAGCATCTAAAGAGAACCAAAAGGAGAATTTTCTTTCGTCAAAATTTTTCAGAAAATCACGTTTTAAGGAAATCCCGCATCGTGCGAAATTATCTTGTTTTTCCTAAACAACACGTTGTAAGTCGAAAAGCTTTCATGTTGCGTGTATGTCTAAGTGTGTAGCCGCAAAAGAGAAGGCACAGGACAGTTTTCTCTCGAAAGGATATGTAAGAATACCACTTCATAAGGAAATACAGTTTTGCAGAGTAAAGACATATACGTACGCATTGGAAACTCTTTACGAGAAGAAATAACGCATCGTACAAAATTAGCTTGTATCTCCAAAACTACACGTTGTATCTCGAAAAGAATTGTTGTGGCGTGTACGTCTTAACATGTAGCATCTAAAGAGAACCAAAAGGAGAATTTTCTTTCGTCAAAATTTTTCAGAAAATCACGTTTTAAGGAAATCCCGCATCGTGCGAAATTATCTTGTTTTTCCTAAACAACACGTTGTAAGTCGAAAAGCTTTCATGTTGCGTGTATGTCTAAGTGTGTAGCCTCAAAAGAGAAGGCACAGGACAGTTTTCTCTCGAAAGGATATGTAAGAATACCACTTCATAAGGAAATACAGTTTTGCAGAGTAAAGACATATACGTACGCATTGGAAACTCTTTACGAGAAGAAATAACGCATAGTACAAAATTAGCTTGTATCTCCAAAACTACACGTTGTATCTCGAAAAGAATTGTTGTGGCGTGTACGTCTTAACATGTAGCATCTAAAGAGAACCAAAAGGAGAATTTTCTTTCGTCAAAATTTTTCAGAAAATCACGTTTTAAGGAAATCCCGCATCGTGCGAAATTATCTTGTTTTTCCTAAACAACACGTTGTAAGTCGAAAAGCTTTCATGTTGCGTGTATGTCTAAGTGTGTAGCCTCAAAAGAGAAGGCACAGGACTGTTTTCTCTCGAAAGGATATGTAAGAATACCACTTCATAAGGAAATACAGTTTTGCAGAGTAAAGACATATACGTACGCATTGGAAACTCTTTACGAGAAGAAATAACGCATCGTACAAAATTAGCTTGTATCTCCAAAACTACACGTTGTATCTCGAAAAGAATTGTTGTGGCGTGTACGTCTTAACATGTAGCATCTAAAGAGAACCAAAAGGAGAATTTTCTTTCGTCAAAATTTTTCAGAAAATCACGTTTTAAGGAAATCCCGCATCGTGCGAAATTATCTTGTTTTTCCTAAACAACACGTTGTAAGTCGAAAAGCTTTCATGTTGCGTGTTTGTCTAAGTGTGTAGCCTCAAAAGAGAAGGCACAGGACAGTTTTCTCTCGAAAGGATATGTAAGAATACCACTTCATAAGGAAATACAGTTTTGCAGAGTAAAGACATATACGTACGCATTGGAAACTCTTTACGAGAAGAAATAACGCATCGTACAAAATTAGCTTGTATCTCCAAAACTACACGTTGTATCTCGAAAAGAATTGTTGTGGCGTGTACGTCTTAACATGTAGCATCTAAAGAGAACCAAAAGGAGAATTTTCTTTCGTCAAAATTTTTCAGAAAATCACGTTTTAAAGAAATCCCGCATCGTGCGAAATTATCTTGTTTTTCCTAAACAACACGTTGTAAGTCGAAAAGCTTTCATGTTGCGTGTATGTCTAAGTGTGTAGCCTCAAAAGAGAAGGCACAGGACAGTTTTCTCTCGAAAGGATATGTACGAATACCACTTCATAAGGAAATACAGTTTTGCAGAGTAAAGACATATACGTACGCATTGGAAACTCTTTACGTGAAGAAATAATGCATCGTACAAAATTAGCTTGTATCTCCAAAACTACACGTTGTATCTCGAAAAGAATTGTTGTGGCGTGTACGTCTTAACATGTAGCATCTAAAGAGAACCAAAAGGAGAATTATCTTTCGTCAAAATTTTTCAGAAAATCACGTTTTAAGGAAATCCCGCATCGTGCTAAATTATCTTGTTTTTCCTAAACAACACGTTGTAAGTCGAAAAGCTTTCATGTTGCGTGTATGTCTAAGTGTGTAGCCTCAAAAGAGAAGGCACAGGACAGTTTTCTCTCGAAAGGATATGTAAGAATACCACTTCATAAGGAAATACAGTTTTGCAGAGTAAAGACATATACGTACGCATTGGAAACTCTTTACGAGAAGAAATAACGCATCGTACAAAATTAGCTTGTATCTCCAAAACTACACGTTGTATCTCGAAAAGAATTGTTGTTGCGTGTACGTCTTAACATGTAGCATCTAAAGAGAACCAAAAGGAGAATTTTCTTTCGTCAAAATTTTTCAGAAAATCACGTTTTAAGGAAATCCCGCATCGTGCGAAATTATCTTGTTTTTCCTAAACAACACGTTGTAAGTCGAAAAGCTTTCATGTTGCGTGTATGTCTAAGTGTGTAGCCTCAAAAGAGAAGGCACAGGACAGTTTTCTCTCGAAAGGATATGTAAGAATACCACTTCATAAGGAAATACAGTTTTGCAGAGTAAAGACATATACGTACGCATTGGAAACTCTTTACGAGAAGAAATAACGCATCGTACAAAATTAGCTTGTATCTCCAAAACTACACGTTGTATCTCGAAAAGAATTGTTGTGGCGTGTACGTCTTAACATGTAGCATCTAAAGAGAACCAAATGAAGAATTTTCTTTCGTCAAAATTTTTCAGAAAATCACGTTTTAAGGAAATCCCGCATCGTGCTAAATTATCTTGTTTTTCCTAAACAACACGTTGTAAGTCGAAAAGCTTTCATGTTGCGTGTATGTCTAAGTGTGTAGCCTCAAAAGAGAAGGCACAGGACAGTTTTCTCTCGAAAGGATATGTAAGAATACCACTTCATAAGGAAATACAGTTTTGCAGAGTAAAGACATATACGTACGCATTGGAAACTCTTTATGAGAAGAAATAACGCATCGTACAAAATTAGCTTGTATCTCCAAAACTACACGTTGTATCTCGAAAAGAATTGTTGTGGCGTGTACGTCTTAACATGTAGCATCTAAAGAGAACCAAAAGGAGAATTTTCTTTCGTCAAAATTTTTCAGAAAATCACGTTTTAAGGAAATCCCGCATCGTGCGAAATTATCTTGTTTTTCCTAAACAACACGTTGTAAGTCGAAAAGCTTTCATGTTGCGTGTATGTCTAAGTGTGTAGCCGCAAAAGAGAAGGCACAGGACAGTTTTCTCTCGAAAGGATATGTAAGAATACCACTTCATAAGGAAATACAGTTTTGCAGAGTAAAGACATATACGTACGCATTGGAAACTCTTTACGAGAAGAAATAACGCATCGTACAAAATTAGCTTGTATCTCCAAAACTACACGTTGTATCTCGAAAAGAATTGTTGTGGCGTGTACGTCTTAACATGTAGCATCTAAAGAGAACCAAAAGGAGAATTTTCTTTCGTCAAAATTTTTCAGAAAATCACGTTTTAAGGAAATCCCGCATCGTGCGAAATTATCTTGTTTTTCCTAAACAACACGTTGTAAGTCGAAAAGCTTTCATGTTGCGTGTATGTCTAAGTGTGTAGCCGCAAAAGAGAAGGCACAGGACAGTTTTCTCTCGAAAGGATATGTAAGAATACCACTTCATAAGGAAATACAGTTTTGCAGAGTAAAGACATATACGTACGCATTGGAAACTCTTTACGAGAAGAAATAACGCATCGTACAAAATTACCTTGTATCTCCAAAACTACACGTTGTATCTCGAAAAGAATTGTTGTGGCGTGTACGTCTTAACATGTAGCATCTAAAGAGAACCAAAAGGAGAATTTTCTTTCGTCAAAATTTTTCAGAAAATCACGTTTTAAGGAAATCCCGCATCGTGCGAAATTATCTTGTTTTTCCTAAACAACACGTTGTAAGTCGAAAAGCTTTCATGTTGCGTGTATGTCTAAGTGTGTAGCCGCAAAAGAGAAGGCACAGGACAGTTTTCTCTCGAAAGGATATGTAAGAATACCACTTCATAAGGAAATACAGTTTTGCAGAGTAAAGACATATACGTACGCATTGGAAACTCTTTACGAGAAGAAATAACGCATCGTACAAAATTAGCTTGTATCTCCAAAACTACACGTTGTATCTCGAAAAGAATTGTTGTGGCGTGTACGTCTTAACATGTAGCATCTAAAGAGAACCAAAAGGAGAATTTTCTTTCGTCAAAATTTTTCAGAAAATCACGTTTTAAGGAAATCCCGCATCGTGCGAAATTATCTTGTTTTTCCTAAACAACACGTTGTAAGTCGAAAAGCTTTCATGTTGCGTGTTTTTCTAAGTGTGTAGCCTCAAAAGAGAAGGCACAGGACAGTTTTCTCTCGAAAGGATATGTAAGAATACCACTTCATAAGGAAATACAGTTTTGCAGAGTAAAGACATATACGTACGCATTGGAAACTCTTTAAGAGAAGAAATAACGCATAGTACAAAATTAGCTTGTATCTCCAAAACTACACGTTGTATCTCGAAAAGAATTGTTGTGGCGTGTACGTCTTAACATGTAGCATCTAAAGAGAACCAAAAGGAGAATTTTCTTTCGTCAAAATTTTTCAGAAAATCACGTTTTAAGGAAATCCCGCATCGTGCGAAATTATCTTGTTTTTCCTAAACAACACGTTGTAAGTCGAAAAGCTTTCATGTTGCGTGTATGTCTAAGTGTGTAGCCTCAAAAGAGAAGGCACAGGACAGTTTTCTCTCGAAAGGATATGTAAGAATACCACTTCATAAGGAAATACAGTTTTGCAGAGTAAAGACATACGTACGCATTGGAAACTCTTTACGAGAAGAAATAACGCATCGTACAAAATTAGATTGTATCTCCAAAACTACACGTTGTATCTCGAAAAGAATTGTTGTGGCGTGTACGTCTTAACATGTAGCATCTAAAGAGAACCAAAAGGAGAATTTTCTTTCGTCAAAATTTTTCAGAAAATCACGTTTTAAGGAAATCCCGCATCGTGCGAAATTATCTTGTTTTTCCTAAACAACACGTTGTAAGTCGAAAAGCTTTCATGTTGCGTGTATGTCTAAGTGTGTAGCCGCAAAAGAGAAGGCACAGGACAGTTTTCTCTCGAAAGGATATGTAAGAATACCACTTCATAAGGAAATACAGTTTTGCAGAGTAAAGACATATACGTACGCATTGGAAACTCTTTACGAGAAGAAATAACGCATCGTACAAAATTAGCTTGTATCTCCAAAACTACACGTTGTATCTCGAAAAGAATTGTTGTGGCGTGTACGTCTTAACATGTAGCATCTAAAGAGAACCAAAAGGAGAATTTTCTTTCGTCAAAATTTTTCAGAAAATCACGTTTTAAGGAAATCCCGCATCGTGCGAAATTATCTTGTTTTTCCTAAACAACACGTTGTAAGTCGAAAAGCTTTCATGTTGCGTGTATGTCTAAGTGTGTAGCCGCAAAAGAGAAGGCACAGGACAGTTTTCTCTCGAAAGGATATGTAAGAATACCACTTCATAAGGAAATACAGTTTTGCAGAGTAAAGGCATATACGTACGCATTGGAAACTCTTTACGAGAAGAAATAACGCATCGTACAAAATTAGCTTGTATCTCCAAAACTACACGTTGTATCTCGAAAAGAATTGTTGTGGCGTGTACGTCTTAACATGTAGCATCTAAAGAGAACCAAAAGGAGAATTTTCTTTCGTCAAAATTTTTCAGAAAATCACGTTTTAAGGAAATCCCGCATCGTGCGAAATTATCTTGTTTTTCCTAAACAACACGTTGTAAGTCGAAAAGCTTTCATGTTGCGTGTATGTCTAAGTGTGTAGCCTCAAAAGAGAAGGCACAGGACAGTTTTCTCTCGAAAGGATATGTAAGAATACCACTTCATAAGGAAATACAGTTTTGCAGAGTAAAGACATATACGTACGCATTGGAAACTCTTTACGAGAAGAAATAACGCATCGTACAAAATTAGCTTGTATCTCCAAAACTACACGTTGTATCTCGAAAAGAATTGTTGTTGCGTGTACGTCTTAACATGTAGCATCTAAAGAGAACCAAAAGGAGAATTTTCTTTCGTCAAAATTTTTCAGAAAATCACGTTTTAAGGAAATCCCGCATCGTGCGAAATTATCTTGTTTTTCCTAAACAACACGTTGTAAGTCGAAAAGCTTTCATGTTGCGTGTATGTCTAAGTGTGTAGCCTCAAAAGAGAAGGCACAGGACAGTTTTCTCTCGAAAGGATATGTAAGAATACCACTTCATAAGGAAATACAGTTTTGCAGAGTAAAGACATATACGTACGCATTGGAAACTCTTTACGAGAAGAAATAACGCATCGTACAAAATTAGCTTGTATCTCCAAAACTACACGTTGTATCTCGAAAAGAATTGTTGTGGCGTGTACGTCTTAACATGTAGCATCTAAAGAGAACCAAAAGGAGAATTTTCTTTCGTCAAAATTTTTCAGAAAATCACGTTTTAAGGAAATCCCGCATCGTGCTAAATTATCTTGTTTTTCCTAAACAACACGTTGTAAGTCGAAAAGCTTTCATGTTGCGTGTATGTCTAAGTGTGTAGCCTCAAAAGAGAAGGCACAGGACAGTTTTCTCTCGAAAGGATATGTAAGAATACCACTTCATAAGGAAATACAGTTTTGCAGAGTAAAGACATATACGTACGCATTGGAAACTCTTTATGAGAAGAAATAACGCATCGTACAAAATTAGCTTGTATCTCCAAAACTACACGTTGTATCTCGAAAAGAATTGTTGTGGCGTGTACGTCTTAACATGTAGCATCTAAAGAGAACCAAAAGGAGAATTTTCTTTCGTCAAAATTTTTCAGAAAATCACGTTTTAAGGAAATCCCGCATCGTGCGAAATTATCTTGTTTTTCCTAAACAACACGTTGTAAGTCGAAAAGCTTTCATGTTGCGTGTATGTCTAAGTGTGTAGCCGCAAAAGAGAAGGCACAGGACAGTTTTCTCTCGAAAGGATATGTAAGAATACCACTTCATAAGGAAATACAGTTTTGCAGAGTAAAGACATATACGTACGCATTGGAAACTCTTTACGAGAAGAAATAACGCATTGTACAAAATTAGCTTGTATCTCCAAAACTACACGTTGTATCTCGAAAAGAATTGTTGTGGCGTGTACGTCTTAACATGTAGCATCTAAAGAGAACCAAAAGGAGAATTTTCTTTCGTCAAAATTTTTCAGAAAATCACGTTTTAAGGAAATCCCGCATCGTGCGAAATTATCTTGTTTTTCCTAAACAACACGTTGTAAGTCGAAAAGCTTTCATGTTGCGTGTATGTCTAAGTGTGTAGCCGCAAAAGAGAAGGCACAGGACAGTTTTCTCTCGAAAGGATATGTAAGAATACCACTTCATAAGGAAATACAGTTTTGCAGAGTAAAGACATATACGTACGCATTGGAAACTCTTTACGAGAAGAAATAACGCATCGTACAAAATTAGCTTGTATCTCCAAAACTACACGTTGTATCTCGAAAAGAATTGTTGTGGCGTGTACGTCTTAACATGTAGCATCTAAAGAGAACCAAAAGGAGAATTTTCTTTCGTCAAAATTTTTCAGAAAATCACGTTTTAAGGAAATCCCGCATCGTGCGAAATTATCTTGTTTTTCCTAAACAACACGTTGTAAGTCGAAAAGCTTTCATGTTGCGTGTTTTTCTAAGTGTGTAGCCTCAAAAGAGAAGACACAGGACAGTTTTCTCTCGAAAGGATATGTAAGAATACCACTTCATAAGGAAATACAGTTTTGCAGAGTAAAGACATATACGTACGCATTGGAAACTCTTTACGAGAAGAAATAACGCATAGTACAAAATTAGCTTGTATCTCCAAAACTACACGTTGTATCTCGAAAAGAATTGTTGTTGCGTGTACGTCTTAACATGTAGCATCTAAAGAGAACCAAAAGGAGAATTTTCTTTCGTCAAAATTTTTCAGAAAATCACGTTTTAAGGAAATCCCGCATTGTGCGAAATTATCTTGTTTTTCCTAAACAACACGTTGTAAGTCGAAAAGCTTTCATGTTGCGTGTATGTCTAAGTGTGTAGCCTCAAAAGAGAAGGCACAGGACAGTTTTCTCTCGAAAGGATATGTAAGAATACCACTTCATAAGGAAATACAGTTTTGCAGAGTAAAGACATATACGTACGCATTGGAAACTCTTTACGAGAAGAAATAACGCATCGTACAAAATTAGCTTGTATCTCCAAAACTACACGTTGTATCTCGAAAAGAATTGTTGTGGCGTGTACGTCTTAACATGTAGCATCTAAAGAGAACCAAAAGGAGAATTTTCTTTCGTCAAAATTTTTCAGAAAATCACGTTTTAAGGAAATCCCGCATCGTGCGAAATTATCTTGTTTTTCCTAAACAACACGTTGTAAGTCGAAAAGCTTTCATGTTGCGTGTATGTCTAAGTGTGTAGCCGCAAAAGAGAAGGCACAGGACAGTTTTCTCTCGAAAGGATATGTAAGAATACCACTTCATAAGGAAATACAGTTTTGCAGAGTAAAGACATATACGTACGCATTGGAAACTCTTTACGAGAAGAAATAACGCATCGTACAAAATTAGCTTGTATCTCCAAAACTACACGTTGTATCTCGAAAAGAATTGTTGTGGCGTGTACGTCTTAACATGTAGCATCTAAAGAGAACCAAAAGGAGAATTTTCTTTCGTCAAAATTTTTCAGAAAATCACGTTTTAAGGAAATCCCGCATCGTGCGAAATTATCTTGTTTTTCCTAAACAACACGTTGTAAGTCGAAAAGCTTTCATGTTGCGTGTATGTCTAAGTGTGTAGCCTCAAAAGAGAAGGCACAGGACAGTTTTCTCTCGAAAGGATATGTAAGAATACCACTTCATAAGGAAATACAATTTTGCAGAGTAAAGACATACGTACGCATTGGAAACTCTTTACGAGAAGAAATAACGCATCGTACAAAATTAGCTTGTATCTCCAAAACTACACGTTGTATCTCAAAAAGAATTGTTGTGGCGTGTACGTCTTAACATGTAGCATCTAAAGAGAACCAAAAGGAGAATTTTCTTTCGTCAAAATTTTTCAGAAAATCACGTTTTAAGGAAATCGCGCATTGTGCGAAATTATCTTGTTTTTCCTAAACAACACGTTGTAAGTCGAAAAGCTTTCATGTTGCGTGTTTTTCTAAGTGTGTAGCCTCAAAAGAGAAGGCACAGGACAGTTTTCTCTCGAAAGGATATGTAAGAATACCACTTCATAAGGAAATACAGTTTTGCAGAGTAAAGACATATACGTACGCATTGGAAACTCTTTACGAGAAGAAATAACGCATAGTACAAAATTAGCTTGTATCTCCAAAACTACACGTTGTATCTCGAAAAGAATTGTTGTGGCGTGTACGTCTTAACATGTAGCATCTAAAGAGAACCAAAAGGAGAATTTTCTTTCGTCAAAATTTTTCAGAAAATCACGTTTTAAGGAAATCCCGCATCGTGCGAAATTATCTTGTTTTTCCTAAACAACACGTTGTAAGTCGAAAAGCTTTCATGTTGCGTGTATGTCTAAGTGTGTAGCCTCAAAAGAGAAGGCACAGGACAGTTTTCTCTCGAAAGGATATGTAAGAATACCACTTCATAAGGAAATACAGTTTTGCAGAGTAAAGACATATACGTACGCATTGGAAACTCTTTATGAGAAGAAATAACGCATCGTACAAAATTAGCTTGTATCTCCAAAACTACACGTTGTATCTCGAAAAGAATTGTTGTGGCGTGTACGTCTTAACATGTAGCATCTAAAGAGAACCAAAAGGAGAATTTTCTTTCGTCAAAATTTTTCAGAAAATCACGTTTTAAGGAAATCCCGCATCGTGCGAAATTATCTTGTTTTTCCTAAACAACACGTTGTAAGTCGAAAAGCTTTCATGTTGCGTGTATGTCTAAGTGTGTAGCCGCAAAAGAGAAGGCACAGGACAGTTTTCTCTCGAAAGGATATGTAAGAATACCACTTCATAAGGAAATACAGTTTTGCAGAGTAAAGACATATACGTACGCATTGGAAACTCTTTACGAGAAGAAATAACTCATCGTACAAAATTAGCTTGTATCTCCAAAACTACACGTTGTATCTCGAAAAGAATTGTTGTGGCGTGTACGTCTTAACATGTAGCATCTAAAGAGAACCAAAAGGAGAATTTTCTTTCGTCAAAATTTTTCAGAAAATCACGTTTTAAGGAAATCCCGCATCGTGCGAAATTATCTTGTTTTTCCTAAACAACACGTTGTAAGTCGAAAAGCTTTCATGTTGCGTGTTTTTCTAAGTGTGTAGCCTCAAAAGAGAAGACACAGGACAGTTTTCTCTCGAAAGGATATGTAAGAATACCACTTCATAAGGAAATACAGTTTTGCAGAGTAAAGACATATACGTACGCATTGGAAACTCTTTACGAGAAGAAATAACGCATAGTACAAAATTAGCTTGTATCTCCAAAACTACACGTTGTATCTCGAAAAGAATTGTTGTTGCGTGTACGTCTTAACATGTAGCATCTAAAGAGAACCAAAAGGAGAATTTTCTTTCGTCAAAATTTTTCAGAAAATCACGTTTTAAGGAAATCCCGCATCGTGCGAAATTATCTTGTTTTTCCTAAACAACACGTTGTAAGTCGAAAAGCTTTCATGTTGCGTGTATGTCTAAGTGTGTAGCCTCAAAAGAGAAGGCACAGGACAGTTTTCTCTCGAAAGGATATGTAAGAATACCACTTCATAAGGAAATACAGTTTTGCAGAGTAAAGACATATACGTACGCATTGGAAACTCTTTACGAGAAGAAATAACGCATCGTACAAAATTAGCTTGTATCTCCAAAACTACACGTTGTATCTCGAAAAGAATTGTTGTGGCGTGTACGTCTTAACATGTAGCATCTAAAGAGAACCAAAAGGAGAATTTTCTTTCGTCAAAATTTTTCAGAAAATCACGTTTTAAGGAAATCCCGCATCGTGCGAAATTATCTTGTTTTTCCTAAACAACACGTTGTAAGTCGAAAAGCTTTCATGTTGCGTGTATGTCTAAGTGTGTAGCCGCAAAAGAGAAGGCACAGGACAGTTTTCTCTCGAAAGGATATGTAAGAATACCACTTCATAAGGAAATACAGTTTTGCAGAGTAAAGACATATACGTACGCATTGGAAACTCTTTACGAGAAGAAATAACGCATCGTACAAAATTAGCTTGTATCTCCAAAACTACACGTTGTATCTCGAAAAGAATTGTTGTGGCGTGTACGTCTTAACATGTAGCATCTAAAGAGAACCAAAAGGAGAATTTTCTTTCGTCAAAATTTTTCAGAAAATCACGTTTTAAGGAAATCCCGCATCGTGCGAAATTATCTTGTTTTTCCTAAACAACACGTTGTAAGTCGAAAAGCTTTCATGTTGCGTGTATGTCTAAGTGTGTAGCCTCAAAAGAGAAGGCACAGGACAGTTTTCTCTCGAAAGGATATGTAAGAATACCACTTCATAAGGAAATACAATTTTGCAGAGTAAAGACATACGTACACATTGGAAACTCTTTACGAGAAGAAATAACGCATCGTACAAAATTAGCTTGTATCTCCAAAACTACACGTTGTATCTCAAAAAGAATTGTTGTGGCGTGTACGTCTTAACATGTAGCATCTAAAGAGAACCAAAAGGAGAATTTTCTTTCGTCAAAATTTTTCAGAAAATCACGTTTTAAGGAAATCCCGCATTGTGCGAAATTATCTTGTTTTTCCTAAACAACACGTTGTAAGTCGAAAAGCTTTCATGTTGCGTGTTTTTCTAAGTGTGTAGCCTCAAAAGAGAAGGCACAGGACAGTTTTCTCTCGAAAGGATATGTAAGAATACCACTTCATAAGGAAATACAGTTTTGCAGAGTAAAGACATATACGTACGCATTGGAAACTCTTTACGAGAAGAAATAACGCATAGTACAAAATTAGCTTGTATCTCCAAAACTACACGTTGTATCTCGAAAAGAATTGTTGTGGCGTGTACGTCTTAACATGTAGCATCTAAAGAGAACCAAAAGGAGAATTTTCTTTCGTCAAAATTTTTCAGAAAATCACGTTTTAAGGAAATCCCGCATCGTGCGAAATTATCTTGTTTTTCCTAAACAACACGTTGTAAGTCGAAAAGCTTTCATGTTGCGTGTATGTCTAAGTGTGTAGCCTCAAAAGAGAAGGCACAGGACAGTTTTCTCTCGAAAGGATATGTAAGAATACCACTTCATAAGGAAATACAGTTTTGCAGAGTAAAGACATATACGTACGCATTGGAAACTCTTTATGAGAAGAAATAACGCATCGTACAAAATTAGCTTGTATCTCCAAAACTACACGTTGTATCTCGAAAAGAATTGTTGTGGCGTGTACGTCTTAACATGTAGCATCTAAAGAGAACCAAAAGGAGAATTTTCTTTCGTCAAAATTTTTCAGAAAATCACGTTTTAAGGAAATCCCGCATCGTGCGAAATTATCTTGTTTTTCCTAAACAACACGTTGTAAGTCGAAAAGCTTTCATGTTGCGTGTATGTCTAAGTGTGTAGCCGCAAAAGAGAAGGCACAGGACAGTTTTCTCTCGAAAGGATATGTAAGAATACCACTTCATAAGGAAATACAGTTTTGCAGAGTAAAGACATATACGTACGCATTGGAAACTCTTTACGAGAAGAAATAACGCATTGTACAAAATTAGCTTGTATCTCCAAAACTACACGTTGTATCTCGAAAAGAATTGTTGTGGCGTGTACGTCTTAACATGTAGCATCTAAAGAGAACCAAAAGGAGAATTTTCTTTCGTCAAAATTTTTCAGAAAATCACGTTTTAAGGAAATCCCGCATCGTGCGAAATTATCTTGTTTTTCCTAAACAACACGTTGTAAGTCGAAAAGCTTTCATGTTGCGTGTATGTCTAAGTGTGTAGCCGCAAAAGAGAAGGCACAGGACAGTTTTCTCTCGAAAGGATATGTAAGAATACCACTTCATAAGGAAATACAGTTTTGCAGAGTAAAGACATATACGTACGCATTGGAAACTCTTTACGAGAAGAAATAACGCATCGTACAAAATTAGCTTGTATCTCCAAAACTACACGTTGTATCTCGAAAAGAATTGTTGTGGCGTGTACGTCTTAACATGTAGCATCTAAAGAGAACCAAAAGGAGAATTTTCTTTCGTCAAAATTTTTCAGAAAATCACGTTTTAAGGAAATCCCGCATCGTGCGAAATTATCTTGTTTTTCCTAAACAACACGTTGTAAGTCGAAAAGCTTTCATGTTGCGTGTTTTTCTAAGTGTGTAGCCTCAAAAGAGAAGACACAGGACAGTTTTCTCTCGAAAGGATATGTAAGAATACCACTTCATAAGGAAATACAGTTTTGCAGAGTAAAGACATATACGTACGCATTGGAAACTCTTTACGAGAAGAAATAACGCATAGTACAAAATTAGCTTGTATCTCCAAAACTACACGTTGTATCTCGAAAAGAATTGTTGTTGCGTGTACGTCTTAACATGTAGCATCTAAAGAGAACCAAAAGGAGAATTTTCTTTCGTCAAAATTTTTCAGAAAATCACGTTTTAAGGAAATCCCGCATCGTGCGAAATTATCTTGTTTTTCCTAAACAACACGTTGTAAGTCGAAAAGCTTTCATGTTGCGTGTATGTCTAAGTGTGTAGCCTCAAAAGAGAAGGCACAGGACAGTTTTCTCTCGAAAGGATATGTAAGAATACCACTTCATAAGGAAATACAGTTTTGCAGAGTAAAGACATATACGTACGCATTGGAAACTCTTTACGAGAAGAAATAACGCATCGTACAAAATTAGCTTGTATCTCCAAAACTACACGTTGTATCTCGAAAAGAATTGTTGTGGCGTGTACGTCTTAACATGTAGCATCTAAAGAGAACCAAAAGGAGAATTTTCTTTCGTCAAAATTTTTCAGAAAATCACGTTTTAAGGAAATCCCGCATCGTGCGAAATTATCTTGTTTTTCCTAAACAACACGTTGTAAGTCGAAAAGCTTTCATGTTGCGTGTATGTCTAAGTGTGTAGCCGCAAAAGAGAAGGCACAGGACAGTTTTCTCTCGAAAGGATATGTAAGAATACCACTTCATAAGGAAATACAGTTTTGCAGAGTAAAGACATATACGTACGCATTGGAAACTCTTTACGAGAAGAAATAACGCATCGTACAAAATTAGCTTGTATCTCCAAAACTACACGTTGTATCTCGAAAAGAATTGTTGTGGCGTGTACGTCTTAACATGTAGCATCTAAAGAGAACCAAAAGGAGAATTTTCTTTCGTCAAAATTTTTCAGAAAATCACGTTTTAAGGAAATCCCGCATCGTGCGAAATTATCTTGTTTTTCCTAAACAACACGTTGTAAGTCGAAAAGCTTTCATGTTGCGTGTATGTCTAAGTGTGTAGCCTCAAAAGAGAAGGCACAGGACAGTTTTCTCTCGAAAGGATATGTAAGAATACCACTTCATAAGGAAATACAATTTTGCAGAGTAAAGACATACGTACGCATTGGAAACTCTTTACGAGAAGAAATAACGCATCGTACAAAATTAGCTTGTATCTCCAAAACTACACGTTGTATCTCAAAAAGAATTGTTGTGGCGTGTACGTCTTAACATGTAGCATCTAAAGAGAACCAAAAGGAGAATTTTCTTTCGTCAAAATTTTTCAGAAAATCACGTTTTAAGGAAATCCCGCATCGTGCGAAATTATCTTGTTTTTCCTAAACAACACGTTGTAAGTCGAAAAGCTTTCATGTTGCGTGTTTTTCTAAGTGTGTAGCCTCAAAAGAGAAGGCACAGGACAGTTTTCTCTCGAAAGGATATGTAAGAATACCACTTCATAAGGAAATACAGTTTTGCAGAGTAAAGACATATACGTACGCATTGGAAACTCTTTACGAGAAGAAATAACGCATAGTACAAAATTAGCTTGTATCTCCAAAACTACACGTTGTATCTCGAAAAGAATTGTTGTGGCGTGTACGTCTTAACATGTAGCATCTAAAGAGAACCAAAAGGAGAATTTTCTTTCGTCAAAATTTTTCAGAAAATCACGTTTTAAGGAAATCCCGCATCGTGCGAAATTATCTTGTTTTTCCTAAACAACACGTTGTAAGTCGAAAAGCTTTCATGTTGCGTGTATGTCTAAGTGTGTAGCCTCAAAAGAGAAGGCACAGGACAGTTTTCTCTCGAAAGGATATGTAAGAATACCACTTCATAAGGAAATACAGTTTTGCAGAGTAAAGACATACGTACGCATTGGAAACTCTTTACGAGAAGAAATAACGCATCGTACAAAATTAGATTGTATCTCCAAAACTACACGTTGTATCTCGAAAAGAATTGTTGTGGCGTGTACGTCTTAACATGTAGCATCTAAAGAGAACCAAAAGGAGAATTTTCTTTCGTCAAAATTTTTCAGAAAATCACGTTTTAAGGAAATCCCGCATCGTGCGAAATTATCTTGTTTTTCCTAAACAACACGTTGTAAGTCGAAAAGCTTTCATGTTGCGTGTATGTCTAAGTGTGTAGCCGCAAAAGAGAAGGCACAGGACAGTTTTCTCTCGAAAGGATATGTAAGAATACCACTTCATAAGGAAATACAGTTTTGCAGAGTAAAGACATATACGTACGCATTGGAAACTCTTTACGAGAAGAAATAACGCATCGTACAAAATTAGCTTGTATCTCCAAAACTACACGTTGTATCTCGAAAAGAATTGTTGTGGCGTGTACGTCTTAACATGTAGCATCTAAAGAGAACCAAAAGGAGAATTTTCTTTCGTCAAAATTTTTCAGAAAATCACGTTTTAAGGAAATCCCGCATCGTGCGAAATTATCTTGTTTTTCCTAAACAACACGTTGTAAGTCGAAAAGCTTTCATGTTGCGTGTATGTCTAAGTGTGTAGCCGCAAAAGAGAAGGCACAGGACAGTTTTCTCTCGAAAGGATATGTAAGAATACCACTTCATAAGGAAATACAGTTTTGCAGAGTAAAGACATATACGTACGCATTGGAAACTCTTTACGAGAAGAAATAACGCATCGTACAAAATTAGCTTGTATCTCCAAAACTACACGTTGTATCTCGAAAAGAATTGTTGTGGCGTGTACGTCTTAACATGTAGCATCTAAAGAGAACCAAAAGGAGAATTTTCTTTCGTCAAAATTTTTCAGAAAATCACGTTTTAAGGAAATCCCGCATCGTGCGAAATTATCTTGTTTTTCCTAAACAACACGTTGTAAGTCGAAAAGCTTTCATGTTGCGTGTATGTCTAAGTGTGTAGCCTCAAAAGAGAAGGCACAGGACAGTTTTCTCTCGAAAGGATATGTAAGAATACCACTTCATAAGGAAATACAGTTTTGCAGAGTAAAGACATATACGTACGCATTGGAAACTCTTTACGAGAAGAAATAACGCATCGTACAAAATTAGCTTGTATCTCCAAAACTACACGTTGTATCTCGAAAAGAATTGTTGTTGCGTGTACGTCTTAACATGTAGCATCTAAAGAGAACCAAAATGAGAATTTTCTTTCGTCAAAATTTTTCAGAAAATCACGTTTTAAGGAAATCCCGCATCGTGCGAAATTATCTTGTTTTTCCTAAACAACACGTTGTAAGTCGAAAAGCTTTCATGTTGCGTGTTTTTCTAAGTGTGTAGCCTCAAAAGAGAAGGCACAGGACAGTTTTCTCTCGAAAGGATATGTAAGAATACCACTTCATAAGGAAATACAGTTTTGCAGAGTAAAGACATATACGTACGCATTGGAAACTCTTTACGAGAAGAAATAACGCATAGTACAAAATTAGCTTGTATCTCCAAAACTACACGTTGTATCTCGAAAAGAATTGTTGTGGCGTGTACGTCTTAACATGTAGCATCTAAAGAGAACCAAAAGGAGAATTTTCTTTCGTCAAAATTTTTCAGAAAATCACGTTTTAAGGAAATCCCGCATCGTGCGAAATTATCTTGTTTTTCCTAAACAACACGTTGTAAGTCGAAAAGCTTTCATGTTGCGTGTATGTCTAAGTGTGTAGCCTCAAAAGAGAAGGCACAGGACAGTTTTCTCTCGAAAGAATATGTAAGAATACCACTTCATAAGGAAATACAGTTTTGCAGAGTAAAGACATACGTACGCATTGGAAACTCTTTACGAGAAGAAATAACGCATCGTACAAAATTAGATTGTATCTCCAAAACTACACGTTGTATCTCGAAAAGAATTGTTGTGGCGTGTACGTCTTAACATGTAGCATCTAAAGAGAACCAAAAGGAGAATTTTCTTTCGTCAAAATTTTTCAGAAAATCACGTTTTAAGGAAATCCCGCATCGTGCGAAATTATCTTGTTTTTCCTAAACAACACGTTGTAAGTCGAAAAGCTTTCATGTTGCGTGTATGTCTAAGTGTGTAGCCGCAAAAGAGAAGGCACAGGACAGTTTTCTCTCGAAAGGATATGTAAGAATACCACTTCATAAGGAAATACAGTTTTGCAGAGTAAAGACATATACGTACGCATTGGAAACTCTTTACGAGAAGAAATAACGCATCGTACAAAATTAGCTTGTATCTCCAAAACTACACGTTGTATCTCGAAAAGAATTGTTGTGGCGTGTACGTCTTAACATGTAGCATCTAAAGAGAACCAAAAGGAGAATTTTCTTTCGTCAAAATTTTTCAGAAAATCACGTTTTAAGGAAATCCCGCATCGTGCGAAATTATCTTGTTTTTCCTAAACAACACGTTGTAAGTCGAAAAGCTTTCATGTTGCGTGTATGTCTAAGTGTGTAGCCTCAAAAGAGAAGGCACAGGACAGTTTTCTCTCGAAAGGATATGTAAGAATACCACTTCATAAGGAAATACAGTTTTGCAGAGTAAAGACATATACGTACGCATTGGAAACTCTTTACGAGAAGAAATAACGCATCGTACAAAATTAGCTTGTATCTCCAAAACTACACGTTGTATCTCGAAAAGAATTGTTGTGGCGTGTACGTCTTAACATGTAGCATCTAAAGAGAACCAAAAGAAGAATTTTCTTTCGTCAAAATTTTTCAGAAAATCACGTTTTAAGGAAATCCCGCATCGTGCTAAATTATCTTGTTTTTCCTAAACAACACGTTGTAAGTCGAAAAGCTTTCATGTTGCGTGTATGTCTAAGTGTGTAGCCTCAAAAGAGAAGGCACAGGACAGTTTTCTCTCGAAAGGATATGTAAGAATACCACTTCATAAGGAAATACAGTTTTGCAGAGTAAAGACATATACGTACGCATTGGAAACTCTTTATGAGAAGAAATAACGCATCGTACAAAATTAGCTTGTATCTCCAAAACTACACGTTGTATCTCGAAAAGAATTGTTGTGGCGTGTACGTCTTAACATGTAGCATCTAAAGAGAACCAAAAGGAGAATTTTCTTTCGTCAAAATTTTTCAGAAAATCACGTTTTAAGGAAATCCCGCATCGTGCGAAATTATCTTGTTTTTCCTAAACAACACGTTGTAAGTCGAAAAGCTTTCATGTTGCGTGTATGTCTAAGTGTGTAGCCGCAAAAGAGAAGGCACAGGACAGTTTTCTCTCGAAAGGATATGTAAGAATACCACTTCATAAGGAAATACAGTTTTGCAGAGTAAAGACATATACGTACGCATTGGAAACTCTTTACGAGAAGAAATAACGCATCGTACAAAATTAGCTTGTATCTCCAAAACTACACGTTGTATCTCGAAAAGAATTGTTGTGGCGTGTACGTCTTAACATGTAGCATCTAAAGAGAACCAAAAGGAGAATTTTCTTTCGTCAAAATTTTTCAGAAAATCACGTTTTAAGGAAATCCCGCATCGTGCGAAATTATCTTGTTTTTCCTAAACAACACGTTGTAAGTCGAAAAGCTTTCATGTTGCGTGTATGTCTAAGTGTGTAGCCTCAAAAGAGAAGGCACAGGACAGTTTTCTCTCGAAAGGATATGTAAGAATACCACTTCATAAGGAAATACAGTTTTGCAGAGTAAAGACATATACGTACGCATTGGAAACTCTTTACGAGAAGAAATAACGCATCGTACAAAATTAGCTTGTATCTCCAAAACTACACGTTGTATCTCGAAAAGAATTGTTGTGGCGTGTACGTCTTAACATGTAGCATCTAAAGAGAACCAAAAGGAGAATTTTCTTTCGTCAAAATTTTTCAGAAAATCACGTTTTAAGGAAATCCCGCATCGTGCGAAATTATCTTGTTTTTCCTAAACAACACGTTGTAAGTCGAAAAGCTTTCATGTTGCGTGTATGTCTAAGTGTGTAGCCGCAAAAGAGAAGGCACAGGACAGTTTTCTCTCGAAAGGATATGTAAGAATACCACTTCATAAGGAAATACAGTTTTGCAGAGTAAAGACATATACGTACGCATTGGAAACTCTTTACGAGAAGAAATAACGCATCGTACAAAATTAGCTTGTATCTCCAAAACTACACGTTGTATCTCGAAAAGAATTGTTGTGGCGTGTACGTCTTAACATGTAGCATCTAAAGAGAACCAAAAGGAGAATTTTCTTTCGTCAAAATTTTTCAGAAAATCACGTTTTAAGGAAATCCCGCATCGTGCGAAATTATCTTGTTTTTCCTAAACAACACGTTGTAAGTCGAAAAGCTTTCATGTTGCGTGTATGTCTAAGTGTGTAGCCGCAAAAGAGAAGGCACAGGACAGTTTTCTCTCGAAAGGATATGTAAGAATACCACTTCATAAGGAAATACAGTTTTGCAGAGTAAAGACATATACGTACGCATTGGAAACTCTTTACGAGAAGAAATAACGCATCGTACAAAATTAGCTTGTATCTCCAAAACTACACGTTGTATCTCGAAAAGAATTGTTGTGGCGTGTACGTCTTAACATGTAGCATCTAAAGAGAACCAAAAGGAGAATTTTCTTTCGTCAAAATTTTTCAGAAAATCACGTTTTAAGGAAATCCCGCATCGTGCGAAATTATCTTGTTTTTCCTAAACAACACGTTGTAAGTCGAAAAGCTTTCATGTTGCGTGTATGTCTAAGTGTGTAGCCTCAAAAGAGAAGGCACAGGACAGTTTTCTCTCGAAAGGATATGTAAGAATACCACTTCATAAGGAAATACAGTTTTGCAGAGTAAAGACATATACGTACGCATTGGAAACTCTTTACGAGAAGAAATAACGCATCGTACAAAATTAGCTTGTATCTCCAAAACTACACGTTGTATCTCGAAAAGAATTGTTGTTGCGTGTACGTCTTAACATGTAGCATCTAAAGAGAACCAAAATGAGAATTTTCTTTCGTCAAAATTTTTCAGAAAATCACGTTTTAAGGAAATCCCGCATCGTGCGAAATTATCTTGTTTTTCCTAAACAACACGTTGTAAGTCGAAAAGCTTTCATGTTGCGTGTTTTTCTAAGTGTGTAGCCTCAAAAGAGAAGGCACAGGACAGTTTTCTCTCGAAAGGATATGTAAGAATACCACTTCATAAGGAAATACAGTTTTGCAGAGTAAAGACATATACGTACGCATTGGAAACTCTTTACGAGAAGAAATAACGCATAGTACAAAATTAGCTTGTATCTCCAAAACTACACGTTGTATCTCGAAAAGAATTGTTGTGGCGTGTACGTCTTAACATGTAGCATCTAAAGAGAACCAAAAGGAGAATTTTCTTTCGTCAAAATTTTTCAGAAAATCACGTTTTAAGGAAATCCCGCATCGTGCGAAATTATCTTGTTTTTCCTAAACAACACGTTGTAAGTCGAAAAGCTTTCATGTTGCGTGTATGTCTAAGTGTGTAGCCTCAAAAGAGAAGGCACAGGACAGTTTTCTCTCGAAAGGATATGTAAGAATACCACTTCATAAGGAAATACAGTTTTGCAGAGTAAAGACATACGTACGCATTGGAAACTCTTTACGAGAAGAAATAACGCATCGTACAAAATTAGATTGTATCTCCAAAACTACACGTTGTATCTCGAAAAGAATTGTTGTGGCGTGTACGTCTTAACATGTAGCATCTAAAGAGAACCAAAAGGAGAATTTTCTTTCGTCAAAATTTTTCAGAAAATCACGTTTTAAGGAAATCCCGCATCGTGCGAAATTATCTTGTTTTTCCTAAACAACACGTTGTAAGTCGAAAAGCTTTCATGTTGCGTGTATGTCTAAGTGTGTAGCCGCAAAAGAGAAGGCACAGGACAGTTTTCTCTCGAAAGGATATGTAAGAATACCACTTCATAAGGAAATACAGTTTTGCAGAGTAAAGACATATACGTACGCATTGGAAACTCTTTACGAGAAGAAATAACGCATCGTACAAAATTAGCTTGTATCTCCAAAACTACACGTTGTATCTCGAAAAGAATTGTTGTGGCGTGTACGTCTTAACATGTAGCATCTAAAGAGAACCAAAAGGAGAATTTTCTTTCGTCAAAATTTTTCAGAAAATCACGTTTTAAGGAAATCCCGCATCGTGCGAAATTATCTTGTTTTTCCTAAACAACACGTTGTAAGTCGAAAAGCTTTCATGTTGCGTGTATGTCTAAGTGTGTAGCCTCAAAAGAGAAGGCACAGGACAGTTTTCTCTCGAAAGGATATGTAAGAATACCACTTCATAAGGAAATACAGTTTTGCAGAGTAAAGACATATACGTACGCATTGGAAACTCTTTACGAGAAGAAATAACGCATCGTACAAAATTAGCTTGTATCTCCAAAACTACACGTTGTATCTCGAAAAGAATTGTTGTGGCGTGTACGTCTTAACATGTAGCATCTAAAGAGAACCAAAAGAAGAATTTTCTTTCGTCAAAATTTTTCAGAAAATCACGTTTTAAGGAAATCCCGCATCGTGCTAAATTATCTTGTTTTTCCTAAACAACACGTTGTAAGTCGAAAAGCTTTCATGTTGCGTGTATGTCTAAGTGTGTAGCCTCAAAAGAGAAGGCACAGGACAGTTTTCTCTCGAAAGGATATGTAAGAATACCACTTCATAAGGAAATACAGTTTTGCAGAGTAAAGACATATACGTACGCATTGGAAACTCTTTATGAGAAGAAATAACGCATCGTACAAAATTAGCTTGTATCTCCAAAACTACACGTTGTATCTCGAAAAGAATTGTTGTGGCGTGTACGTCTTAACATGTAGCATCTAAAGAGAACCAAAAGGAGAATTTTCTTTCGTCAAAATTTTTCAGAAAATCACGTTTTAAGGAAATCCCGCATCGTGCGAAATTATCTTGTTTTTCCTAAACAACACGTTGTAAGTCGAAAAGCTTTCATGTTGCGTGTATGTCTAAGTGTGTAGCCGCAAAAGAGAAGGCACAGGACAGTTTTCTCTCGAAAGGATATGTAAGAATACCACTTCATAAGGAAATACAGTTTTGCAGAGTAAAGACATATACGTACGCATTGGAAACTCTTTACGAGAAGAAATAACGCATCGTACAAAATTAGCTTGTATCTCCAAAACTACACGTTGTATCTCGAAAAGAATTGTTGTGGCGTGTACGTCTTAACATGTAGCATCTAAAGAGAACCAAAAGGAGAATTTTCATTCGTCAAAATTTTTCAGAAAATCACGTTTTAAGGAAATCCCGCATCGTGCGAAATTATCTTGTTTTTCCTAAACAACACGTTGTAAGTCGAAAAGCTTTCATGTTGCGTGTATGTCTAAGTGTGTAGCCTCAAAAGAGAAGGCACAGGACAGTTTTCTCTCGAAAGGATATGTAAGAATACCACTTCATAAGGAAATACAGTTTTGCAGAGTAAAGACATATACGTACGCATTGGAAACTCTTTACGAGAAGAAATAACGCATCGTACAAAATTAGCTTGTATCTCCAAAACTACACGTTGTATCTCGAAAAGAATTGTTGTGGCGTGTACGTCTTAACATGTAGCATCTAAAGAGAACCAAAAGGAGAATTTTCTTTCGTCAAAATTTTTCAGAAAATCACGTTTTAAGGAAATCCCGCATCGTGCGAAATTATCTTGTTTTTCCTAAACAACACGTTGTAAGTCGAAAAGCTTTCATGTTGCGTGTATGTCTAAGTGTGTAGCCGCAAAAGAGAAGGCACAGGACAGTTTTCTCTCGAAAGGATATGTAAGAATACCACTTCATAAGGAAATACAGTTTTGCAGAGTAAAGACATATACGTACGCATTGGAAACTCTTTACGAGAAGAAATAACGCATCGTACAAAATTAGCTTGTATCTCCAAAACTACACGTTGTATCTCGAAAAGAATTGTTGTGGCGTGTACGTCTTAACATGTAGCATCTAAAGAGAACCAAAAGGAGAATTTTCTTTCGTCAAAATTTTTCAGAAAATCACGTTTTAAGGAAATCCCGCATCGTGCGAAATTATCTTGTTTTTCCTAAACAACACGTTGTAAGTCGAAAAGCTTTCATGTCGCGTGTTTTTCTAAGTGTGTAGCCTCAAAAGAGAAGGCACAGGACAGTTTTCTCTCGAAAGGATATGTAAGAATACCACTTCATAAGGAAATACAGTTTTGCAGAGTAAAGACATATACGTACGCATTGGAAACTCTTTACGAGAAGAAATAACGCATAGTACAAAATTAGCTTGTATCTCCAAAACTACACGTTGTATCTCGAAAAGAATTGTTGTGGCGTGTACGTCTTAACATGTAGCATCTAAAGAGAACCAAAAGGAGAATTTTCTTTCGTCAAAATTTTTCAGAAAATCACGTTTTAAGGAAATCCCGCATCGTGCGAAATTATCTTGTTTTTCCTAAACAACACGTTGTAAGTCGAAAAGCTTTCATGTTGCGTGTATGTCTAAGTGTGTAGCCTCAAAAGAGAAGGCACAGGACAGTTTTCTCTCGAAAGGATATGTAAGAATACCACTTCATAAGGAAATACAGTTTTGCAGAGTAAAGACATACGTACGCATTGGAAACTCTTTACGAGAAGAAATAATGCATCGTACAAAATTAGCTTGTATCTCCAAAACTACACGTTGTATCTCGAAAAGAATTGTTGTGGCGTGTACGTCTTAACATGTAGCATCTAAAGAGAACCAAAAGGAGAATTTTCTTTCGTCAAAATTTTTCAGAAAATCACGTTTTAAGGAAATCCCGCATCGTGCGAAATTATCTTGTTTTTCCTAAACAACACGTTGTAAGTCGAAAAGCTTTCATGTTGCGTGTATGTCTAAGTGTGTAGCCTCAAAAGAGAAGGCACAGGACAGTTTTCTCTCGAAAGGATATGTAAGAATACCACTTCATAAGGAAATACAGTTTTGCAGAGTAAAGACATATACGTACGCATTGGAAACTCTTTACGAGAAGAAATAACGCATCGTACAAAATTAGCTTGTATCTCCAAAACTACACGTTGTATCTCGAAAAGAATTGTTGTTGCGTGTACGTCTTAACATGTAGCATCTAAAGAGAACCAAAAGGAGAATTTTCTTTCGTCAAAATTTTTCAGAAAATCACGTTTTAAGGAAATCCCGCATCGTGCGAAATTATCTTGTTTTTCCTAAACAACACGTTGTAAGTCGAAAAGCTTTCATGTTGCGTGTATGTCTAAGTGTGTAGCCTCAAAAGAGAAGGCACAGGACAGTTTTCTCTCGAAAGGATATGTAAGAATACCACTTCATAAGGAAATACAGTTTTGCAGAGTAAAGACATATACGTACGCATTGGAAACTCTTTACGAGAAGAAATAACGCATCGTACAAAATTAGCTTGTATCTCCAAAACTACACGTTGTATCTCGAAAAGAATTGTTGTGGCGTGTACGTCTTAACATGTAGCATCTAAAGAGAACCAAAAGAAGAATTTTCTTTCGTCAAAATTTTTCAGAAAATCACGTTTTAAGGAAATCCCGCATCGTGCTAAATTATCTTGTTTTTCCTAAACAACACGTTGTAAGTCGAAAAGCTTTCATGTTGCGTGTATGTCTAAGTGTGTAGCCTCAAAAGAGAAGGCACAGGACAGTTTTCTCTCGAAAGGATATGTAAGAATACCACTTCATAAGGAAATACAGTTTTGCAGAGTAAAGACATATACGTACGCATTGGAAACTCTTTATGAGAAGAAATAACGCATCGTACAAAATTAGCTTGTATCTCCAAAACTACACGTTGTATCTCGAAAAGAATTGTTGTGGCGTGTACGTCTTAACATGTAGCATCTAAAGAGAACCAAAAGGAGAATTTTCTTTCGTCAAAATTTTTCAGAAAATCACGTTTTAAGGAAATCCCGCATTGTGCGAAATTATCTTGTTTTTCCTAAACAACACGTTGTAAGTCGAAAAGCTTTCATGTTGCGTGTATGTCTAAGTGTGTAGCCGCAAAAGAGAAGGCACAGGACAGTTTTCTCTCGAAAGGATATGTAAGAATACCACTTCATAAGGAAATACAGTTTTGCAGAGTAAAGACATATACGTACGCATTGGAAACTCTTTACGAGAAGAAATAACGCATCGTACAAAATTAGCTTGTATCTCCAAAACTACACGTTGTATCTCGAAAAGAATTGTTGTGGCGTGTACGTCTTAACATGTAGCATCTAAAGAGAACCAAAAGGAGAATTTTCTTTCGTCAAAATTTTTCAGAAAATCACGTTTTAAGGAAATCCCGCATCGTGCGAAATTATCTTGTTTTTCCTAAACAACACGTTGTAAGTCGAAAAGCTTTCATGTTGCGTGTATGTCTAAGTGTGTAGCCGCAAAAGAGAAGGCACAGGACAGTTTTCTCTCGAAAGGATATGTAAGAATACCACTTCATAAGGAAATACAGTTTTGCAGAGTAAAGACATATACGTACGCATTGGAAACTCTTTACGAGAAGAAATAACGCATCGTACAAAATTAGCTTGTATCTCCAAAACTACACGTTGTATCTCGAAAAGAATTGTTGTGGCGTGTACGTCTTAACATGTAGCATCTAAAGAGAACCAAAAGGAGAATTTTCTTTCGTCAAAATTTTTCAGAAAATCACGTTTTAAGGAAATCCCGCATCGTGCGAAATTATCTTGTTTTTCCTAAACAACACGTTGTAAGTCGAAAAGCTTTCATGTTGCGTGTATGTCTAAGTGTGTAGCCGCAAAAGAGAAGGCACAGGACAGTTTTCTCTCGAAAGGATATGTAAGAATACCACTTCATAAGGAAATACAGTTTTGCAGAGTAAAGACATATACGTACGCATTGGAAACTCTTTACGAGAAGAAATAACGCATCGTACAAAATTAGCTTGTATCTCCAAAACTACACGTTGTATCTCGAAAAGAATTGTTGTGGCGTGTACGTCTTAACATGTAGCATCTAAAGAGAACCAAAAGGAGAATTTTCTTTCGTCAAAATTTTTCAGAAAATCACGTTTTAAGGAAATCCCGCATCGTGTGAAATTATCTTGTTTTTCCTAAACAACACGTTGTAAGTCGAAAAGCTTTCATGTTGCGTGTTTTTCTAAGTGTGTAGCCTCAAAAGAGAAGGCACAGGACAGTTTTCTCTCGAAAGGATATGTAAGAATACCACTTCATAAGGAAATACAGTTTTGCATAGTAAAGACATATACGTACGCATTGGAAACTCTTTACGAGAAGAAATAACGCATAGTACAAAATTAGCTTGTATCTCCAAAACTACACGTTGTATCTCGAAAAGAATTGTTGTGGCGTGTACGTCTTAACATGTAGCATCTAAAGAGAACCAAAAGGAGAATTTTCTTTCGTCAAAATTTTTCAGAAAATCACGTTTTAAGGAAATCCCGCATCGTGCGAAATTATCTTGTTTTTCCTAAACAACACGTTGTAAGTCGAAAAGCTTTCATGTTGCGTGTATGTCTAAGTGTGTAGCCTCAAAAGAGAAGGCACAGGACAGTTTTCTCTCGAAAGGATATGTAAGAATACCACTTCATAAGGAAATACAGTTTTGCAGAGTAAAGACATACGTACGCATTGGAAACTCTTTACGAGAAGAAATAACGCATCGTACAAAATTAGCTTGTATCTCCAAAACTACACGTTGTATCTCGAAAAGAATTGTTGTGGCGTGTACGTCTTAACATGTAGCATCTAAAGAGAACCAAAAGGAGAATTTTCTTTCGTCAAAATTTTTCAGAAAATCACGTTTTAAGGAAATCCCGCATCGTGCGAAATTATCTTGTTTTTCCTAAACAACACGTTGTAAGTCGAAAAGCTTTCATGTTGCGTGTATGTCTAAGTGTGTAGCCGCAAAAGAGAAGGCACAGGACAGTTTTCTCTCGAAAGGATATGTAAGAATACCACTTCATAAGGAAATACAGTTTTGCAGAGTAAAGACATATACGTACGCATTGGAAACTCTTTACGAGAAGAAATAACGCATCGTACAAAATTAGCTTGTATCTCCAAAACTACACGTTGTATCTCGAAAAGAATTGTTGTGGCGTGTACGTCTTAACATGTAGCATCTAAAGAGAACCAAAAGGAGAATTTTCTTTCGTCAAAATTTTTCAGAAAATCACGTTTTAAGGAAATCCCGCATCGTGCGAAATTATCTTGTTTTTCCTAAACAACACGTTGTAAGTCGAAAAGCTTTCATGTTGCGTGTATGTCTAAGTGTGTAGCCGCAAAAGAGAAGGCACAGGACAGTTTTCTCTCGAAAGGATATGTAAGAATACCACTTCATAAGGAAATACAGTTTTGCAGAGTAAAGACATATACGTACGCATTGGAAACTCTTTACGAGAAGAAATAACGCATCGTACAAAATTAGCTTGTATCTCCAAAACTACACGTTGTATCTCGAAAAGAATTGTTGTGGCGTGTACGTCTTAACATGTAGCATCTAAAGAGAACCAAAAGGAGAATTTTCTTTCGTCAAAATTTTTCAGAAAATCACGTTTTAAGGAAATCCCGCATCGTGCGAAATTATCTTGTTTTTCCTAAACAACACGTTGTAAGTCGAAAAGCTTTCATGTTGCGTGTATGTCTAAGTGTGTAGCCTCAAAAGAGAAGGCACAGGACAGTTTTCTCTCGAAAGGATATGTAAGAATACCACTTCATAAGGAAATACAGTTTTGCAGAGTAAAGACATATACGTACGCATTGGAAACTCTTTACGAGAAGAAATAACGCATAGTACAAAATTAGCTTGTATCTCCAAAACTACACGTTGTATCTCGAAAAGAATTGTTGTGGCGTGTACGTCTTAACATGTAGCATCTAAAGAGAACCAAAAGGAGAATTTTCTTTCGTCAAAATTTTTCAGAAAATCACGTTTTAAGGAAATCCCGCATCGTGCGAAATTATCTTGTTTTTCCTAAACAACACGTTGTAAGTCGAAAAGCTTTCATGTTGCGTGTTTGTCTAAGTGTGTAGCCTCAAAAGAGAAGGCACAGGACAGTTTTCTCTCGAAAGGATATGTAAGAATACCACTTCATAAGGAAATACAGTTTTGCAGAGTAAAGACATATACGAACGCATTGGAAACTCTTTACGAGAAGAAATAACGCATCGTACAAAATTAGCTTGTATCTCCAAAACTACACGTTGTATCTCGAAAAGAATTGTTGTGGCGTGTACGTCTTAACATGTAGCATCTAAAGAGAACCAAAAGGAGAATTTTCTTTCGTCAAAATTTTTCAGAAAATCACGTTTTAAGGAAATCCCGCATCGTGCGAAATTATCTTGTTTTTCCTAAACAACACGTTGTAAGTCGAAAAGCTTTCATGTTGCGTGTATGTCTAAGTGTGTAGCCGCAAAAGAGAAGGCACAGGACAGTTTTCTCTCGAAAGGATATGTAAGAATACCACTTCATAAGGAAATACAGTTTTGCAGAGTAAAGACATATACGTACGCATTGGAAACTCTTTACGAGAAGAAATAACGCATCGTACAAAATTAGCTTGTATCTCCAAAACTACACGTTGTATCTCGAAAAGAATTGTTGTGGCGTGTACGTCTTAACATGTAGCATCTAAAGAGAACCAAAAGGAGAATTTTCTTTCGTCAAAATTTTTCAGAAAATCACGTTTTAAGGAAATCCCGCATCGTGCGAAATTATCTTGTTTTTCCTAAACAACACGTTGTAAGTCGAAAAGCTTTCATGTTGCGTGTATGTCTAAGTGTGTAGCCGCAAAAGAGAAGGCACAGGACAGTTTTCTCTCGAAAGGATATGTAAGAATACCACTTCATAAGGAAATACAGTTTTGCAGAGTAAAGACATATACGTACGCATTGGAAACTCTTTACGAGAAGAAATAACGCATCGTACAAAATTAGCTTGTATCTCCAAAACTACACGTTGTATCTCGAAAAGAATTGTTGTGGCGTGTACGTCTTAACATGTAGCATCTAAAGAGAACCAAAAGGAGAATTTTCTTTCGTCAAAATTTTTCAGAAAATCACGTTTTAAGGAAATCCCGCATCGTGCGAAATTATCTTGTTTTTCCTAAACAACACGTTGTAAGTCGAAAAGCTTTCATGTTGCGTGTATGTCTAAGTGTGTAGCCTCAAAAGAGAAGGCACAGGACAGTTTTCTCTCGAAAGGATATGTAAGAATACCACTTCATAAGGAAATACAGTTTTGCAGAGTAAAGACATATACGTACGCATTGGAAACTCTTTACGAGAAGAAATAACGCATAGTACAAAATTAGCTTGTATCTCCAAAACTACACGTTGTATCTCGAAAAGAATTGTTGTGGCGTGTACGTCTTAACATGTAGCATCTAAAGAGAACCAAAAGGAGAATTTTCTTTCGTCAAAATTTTTCAGAAAATCACGTTTTAAGGAAATCCCGCATCGTGCGAAATTATCTTGTTTTTCCTAAACAACACGTTGTAAGTCGAAAAGCTTTCATGTTGCGTGTTTGTCTAAGTGTGTAGCCTCAAAAGAGAAGGCACAGGACAGTTTTCTCTCGAAAGGATATGTAAGAATACCACTTCATAAGGAAATACAGTTTTGCAGAGTAAAGACATATACGAACGCATTGGAAACTCTTTACGAGAAGAAATAACGCATAGTACAAAATTAGCTTGTATCTCCAAAACTACACGTTGTATCTCGAAAAGAATTGTTGTGGCGTGTACGTCTTAACATGTAGCATCTAAAGAGAACCAAAAGGAGAATTTTCTTTCGTCAAAATTTTTCAGAAAATGACGTTTTAAGGAAATCCCGCATCGTGCGAAATTATCTTGTTTTTCCTAAACAACACGTTGTAAGTCGAAAAGCTTTCATGTTGCGTGTATGTCTAAGTGTGTAGCCTCAAAAGAGAAGGCACAGGACAGTTTTCTCTCGAAAGGATATGTAAGAATACCACTTCATAAGGAAATACAGTTTTGCAGAGTAAAGACATACGTACGCATTGGAAACTCTTTACGAGAAGAAATAACGCATCGTACAAAATTAGCTTGTATCTCCAAAACTACACGTTGTATCTCGAAAAGAATTGTTGTGGCGTGTACGTCTTAACATGTAGCATCTAAAGAGAACCAAAAGGAGAATTTTCTTTCCTCAAAATTTTTCAGAAAATCACGTTTTAAGGAAATCCCGCATCGTGCGAAATTATCTTGTTTTTCCTAAACAACACGTTGTAAGTCGAAAAGCTTTCATGTTGCGTGTATGTCTAAGTGTGTAGCCTCAAAAGAGAAGGCACAGGACAGTTTTCTCTCGAAAGGATATGTAAGAATACCACTTCATAAGGAAATACAGTTTTGCAGAGTAAAGACATATACGTACGCATTGGAAACTCTTTACGAGAAGAAATAACGCATAGTACAAAATTAGCTTGTATCTCCAAAACTACACGTTGTATCTCGAAAAGAATTGTTGTGGCGTGTACGTCTTAACATGTAGCATCTAAAGAGAACCAAAAGGAGAATTTTCTTTCGTCAAAATTTTTCAGAAAATCACGTTTTAAGGAAATCCCGCATCGTGCGAAATTATCTTGTTTTTCCTAAACAACACGTTGTAAGTCGAAAAGCTTTCATGTTGCGTGTATGTCTAAGTGTGTAGCCTCAAAAGAGAAGGCACAGGACTGTTTTCTCTCGAAAGGATATGTAAGAATACCACTTCATAAGGAAATACAGTTTTGCAGAGTAAAGACATACGTACGCATTGGAAACTCTTTACGAGAAGAAATAACGCATCGTACAAAATTAGCTTGTATCTCCAAAACTACACGTTGTATCTCGAAAAGAATTGTTGTGGCGTGTACGTCTTAACATGTAGCATCTAAAGAGAACCAAAAGGAGAATTTTCTTTCGTCAAAATTTTTCAGAAAATCACGTTTTAAGGAAATCCCGCATCGTGCGAAATTATCTTGTTTTTCCTAAACAACACGTTGTAAGTCGAAAAGCTTTCATGTTGCGTGTATGTCTAAGTGTGTAGCCGCAAAAGAGAAGGCACAGGACAGTTTTCTCTCGAAAGGATATGTAAGAATACCACTTCATAAGGAAATACAGTTTTGCAGAGTAAAGACATATACGTACGCATTGGAAACTCTTTACGAGAAGAAATAACGCATCGTACAAAATTAGCTTGTATCTCCAAAACTACACGTTGTATCTCGAAAAGAATTGTTGTGGCGTGTACGTCTTAACATGTAGCATCTAAAGAGAACCAAAAGGAGAATTTTCTTTCGTCAAAATTTTTCAGAAAATCACGTTTTAAGGAAATCCCGCATCGTGCGAAATTATCTTGTTTTTCCTAAACAACACGTTGTAAGTCGAAAAGCTTTCATGTTGCGTGTATGTCTAAGTGTGTAGCCGCAAAAGAGAAGGCACAGGACAGTTTTCTCTCGAAAGGATATGTAAGAATACCACTTCATAAGGAAATACAGTTTTGCAGAGTAAAGACATATACGTACGCATTGGAAACTCTTTACGAGAAGAAATAACGCATCGTACAAAATTAGCTTGTATCTCCAAAACTACACGTTGTATCTCGAAAAGAATTGTTGTGGCGTGTACGTCTTAACATGTAGCATCTAAAGAGAACCAAAAGGAGAATTTTCTTTCGTCAAAATTTTTCAGAAAATCACGTTTTAAGGAAATCCCGCATCGTGCGAAATTATCTTGTTTTTCCTAAACAACACGTTGTAAGTCGAAAAGCTTTCATGTTGCGTGTATGTCTAAGTGTGTAGCCTCAAAAGAGAAGGCACAGGACAGTTTTCTCTCGAAAGGATATGTAAGAATACCACTTCATAAGGAAATACAGTTTTGCAGAGTAAAGACATATACGTACGCATTGGAAACTCTTTACGAGAAGAAATAACGCATAGTACAAAATTAGCTTGTATCTCCAAAACTACACGTTGTATCTCGAAAAGAATTGTTGTGGCGTGTACGTCTTAACATGTAGCATCTAAAGAGAACCAAAAGGAGAATTTTCTTTCGTCAAAATTTTTCAGAAAATCACGTTTTAAGGAAATCCCGCATCGTGCGAAATTATCTTGTTTTTCCTAAACAACACGTTGTAAGTCGAAAAGCTTTCATGTTGCGTGTTTGTCTAAGTGTGTAGCCTCAAAAGAGAAGGCACAGGACAGTTTTCTCTCGAAAGGATATGTAAGAATACCACTTCATAAGGAAATACAGTTTTGCAGAGTAAAGACATATACGAACGCATTGGAAACTCTTTACGAGAAGAAATAACGCATAGTACAAAATTAGCTTGTATCTCCAAAACTACACGTTGTATCTCGAAAAGAATTGTTGTGGCGTGTACGTCTTAACATGTAGCATCTAAAGAGAACCAAAAGGAGAATTTTCTTTCGTCAAAATTTTTCAGAAAATCACGTTTTAAGGAAATCCCGCATCGTGCGAAATTATCTTGTTTTTCCTAAACAACACGTTGTAAGTCGAAAAGCTTTCATGTTGCGTGTATGTCTAAGTGTGTAGCCTCAAAAGAGAAGGCACAGGACAGTTTTCTCTCGAAAGGATATGTAAGAATACCACTTCATAAGGAAATACAGTTTTGCAGAGTAAAGACATATACGTACGCATTGGAAACTCTTTACGAGAAGAAATAACGCATAGTACAAAATTAGCTTGTATCTCCAAAACTACACGTTGTATCTCGAAAAGAATTGTTGTGGCGTGTACGTCTTAACATGTAGCATCTAAAGAGAACCAAAAGGAGAATTTTCTTTCGTCAAAATTTTTCAGAAAATCACGTTTTAAGGAAATCCCGCATCGTGCGAAATTATCTTGTTTTTCCTAAACAACACGTTGTAAGTCGAAAAGCTTTCATGTTGCGTGTTTGTCTAAGTGTGTAGCCTCAAAAGAGAAGGCACAGGACAGTTTTCTCTCGAAAGGATATGTAAGAATACCACTTCATAAGGAAATACAGTTTTGCAGAGTAAAGACATATACGTACGCATTGGAAACTCTTTACGAGAAGAAATAACGCATCGTACAAAATTAGCTTGTATCTCCAAAACTACACGTTGTATCTCGAAAAGAATTGTTGTGGCGTGTACGTCTTAACATGTAGCATCTAAAGAGAACCAAAAGGAGAATTTTCTTTCGTCAAAATTTTTCAGAAAATCACGTTTTAAAGAAATCCCGCATCGTGCGAAATTATCTTGTTTTTCCTAAACAACACGTTGTAAGTCGAAAAGCTTTCATGTTGCGTGTATGTCTAAGTGTGTAGCCGCAAAAGAGAAGGCACAGGACAGTTTTCTCTCGAAAGGATATGTACGAATACCACTTCATAAGGAAATACAGTTTTGCAGAATAAAGACATATACGTACGCATTGGAAACTCTTTACGTGAAGAAATAATGCATCGTACAAAATTAGCTTGTATCTCCAAAACTACACGTTGTATCTCGAAAAGAATTGTTGTGGCGTGTACGTCTTAACATGTAGCATCTAAAGAGAACCAAAAGGAGAATTTTCTTTCGTCAAAATTTTTCAGAAAATCACGTTTTAAGGAAATCCCGCATCGTGCGAAATTATCTTGTTTTTCCTAAACAACACGTTGTAAGTCGAAAAGCTTTCATGTTGCGTGTATGTCTAAGTGTGTAGCCTCAAAAGAGAAGGCACAGGACAGTTTTCTCTCGAAAGGATATGTAAGAATACCACTTCATAAGGAAATACAGTTTTGCAGAGTAAAGACATATACGTACGCATTGGAAACTCTTTACGAGAAGAAATAACGCATCGTACAAAATTAGCTTGTATCTCCAAAACTACACGTTGTATCTCGAAAAGAATTGTTGTTGCGTGTACGTCTTAACATGTAGCATCTAAAGAGAACGAAAAGGAGAATTTTCTTTCGTCAAAATTTTTCAGAAAATCACGTTTTAAGGAAATCCCGCATCGTGCGAAATTATCTTGTTTTTCCTAAACAACACGTTGTAAGTCGAAAAGCTTTCATGTTGCGTGTATGTCTAAGTGTGTAGCCTCAAAAGAGAAGGCACAGGACAGTTTTCTCTCGAAAGGATATGTAAGAATACCACTTCATAAGGAAATACAGTTTTGCAGAGTAAAGACATATACGTACGCATTGGAAACTCTTTACGAGAAGAAATAACGCATCGTACAAAATTAGCTTGTATCTCCAAAACTACACGTTGTATCTCGAAAAGAATTGTTGTGGCGTGTACGTCTTAACATGTAGCATCTAAAGAGAACCAAAAGAAGAATTTTCTTTCGTCAAAATTTTTCAGAAAATCACGTTTTAAGGAAATCCCGCATCGTGCGAAATTATCTTGTTTTTCCTAAACAACACGTTGTAAGTCGAAAAGCTTTCATGTTGCGTGTATGTCTAAGTGTGTAGCCTCAAAAGAGAAGGCACAGGACAGTTTTCTCTCGAAAGGATATGTAAGAATACCACTTCATAAGGAAATACAGTTTTGCAGAGTAAAGACATATACGTACGCATTGGAAACTCTTTATGAGAAGAAATAACGCATCGTACAAAATTAGCTTGTATCTCCAAAACTACACGTTGTATCTCGAAAAGAATTGTTGTGGCGTGTACGTCTTAACATGTAGCATCTAAAGAGAACCAAAAGGAGAATTTTCTTTCGTCAAAATTTTTCAGAAAATCACGTTTTAAGGAAATCCCGCATCGTGCGAAATTATCTTGTTTTTCCTAAACAACACGTTGTAAGTTGAAAAGCTTTCATGTTGCGTGTATGTCTAAGTGTGTAGCCTCAAAAGAGAAGGCACAGGACAGTTTTCTCTCGAAAGGATATGTAAGAATACCACTTCATAAGGAAATACAGTGTTGCAGAGTAAAGACATATACGTACGCATTGGAAACTCTTTACGAGAAGAAATAACGCATAGTACAAAATTAGCTTGTATCTCCAAAACTACACGTTGTATCTCGAAAAGAATTGTTGTGGCGTGTACGTCTTAACATGTAGCATCTAAAGAGAACCAAAAGGAGAATTTTCTTTCGTCAAAATTTTTCAGAAAATCACGTTTTAAGGAAATCCCGCATCGTGCGAAATTATCTTGTTTTTCCTAAACAACACGTTGTAAGTCGAAAAGCTTTCATGTTGCGTGTATGTCTAAGTGTGTAGCCTCAAAAGAGAAGGCACAGGACAGTTTTCTCTCGAAAGGATATGTAAAAATACCACTTCATAAGGAAATACAGTTTTGCAGAGTAAAGACATATACGTACGCATTGGAAACTCTTTACGAGAAGAAATAACGCATAGTACAAAATTAGCTTGTATCTCCAAAACTACACGTTGTATCTCGAAAAGAATTGTTGTGGCGTGTACGTCTTAACATGTAGCATCTAAAGAGAACCAAAAGGAGAATTATCTTTCGTCAAAATTTTTCAGAAAATCACGTTTTAAGGAAATCCCGCATCGTGCGAAATTATCTTGTTTTTCCTAAACAACACGTTGTAAGTCGAAAAGCTTTCATGTTGCGTGTATGTCTAAGTGTGTAGCCTCAAAAGAGAAGGCACAGGACAGTTTTCTCTCGAAAGGATATGTAAGAATACCACTTCATAAGGAAATACAGTTTTGCAGAGTAAAGACATATACGTACGCATTGGAAACTCTTTAGGAGAAGAAATAACGCATCGTACAAAATTAGCTTGTATCTCCAAAACTACACGTTGTATCTCGAAAAGAATTGTTGTGGCGTGTACGTCTTAACATGTAGCATCTAAAGAGAACCAAAAGAAGAATTTTCTTTCGTCAAAATTTTTCAGAAAATCACGTTTTAAGGAAATCCCGCATCGTGCGAAATTATCTTGTTTTTCCTAAACAACACGTTGTAAGTCGAAAAGCTTTCATGTTGCGTGTATGTCTAAGTGTGTAGCCTCAAAAGAGAAGGCACAGGACAGTTTTCTCTCGAAAGGATATGTAAGAATACCACTTCATAAGGAAATACAGTTTTGCAGAGTAAAGACATGTACGTACGCATTGGAAACTCTTTACGAGAAGAAATAACGCATCGTACAAAATTAGCTTGTATCTCCAAAACTACACGTTGTATCTCGAAAAGAATTGTTGTGGCGTGTACGTCTTAACATGTAGCATCAAAGGAGAACCAAAAGGAGAATTTTCTTTCGTCAAAATTTTTCAGAAAATCACGTTTTAAGGAAATCCCGCATCGTGCGAAATTATCTTGTTTTTCCTAAACAACACGTTGTAAGTCGAAAAGCTTTCATGTTGCGTGTATGTCTAAGTGTGTAGCCTCAAAAGAGAAGGCACAGGACAGTTTTCTCTCGAAAGGATATGTAAGAATACCACTTCATAAGGAAATACAGTTTTGCAGAGTAAAGACATATACCGTACGCATTGGAAACTCTTTACGAGAAGAAATAACGCATCGTACAAAATTAGCTTGTATCTCCAAAACTACACGTTGTATCTCGAAAAGAATTGTTGTTGCGTGTACGTCTTAACATGTAGCATCTAAAGAGAACGAAAAGGAGAATTTTCTTTCGTCAAAATTTTTCAGAAAATCACGTTTTAAGGAAATCCCGCATCGTGCGAAATTATCTTGTTTTTCCTAAAACAACACGTTGTAAGTCGAAAAGCTTTCATGTTGCGTGTATGTCTAAGTGTGTAGCCTCAAAAGAGAAGGCACAGGACAGTTTTCTCTCGAAAGGATATGTAAGAATACCACTTCATAAGGAAATACAGTTTTGCAGAGTAAAGACATATACGTACGCATTGGAAACTCTTTACGAGAAGAAATAACGCATTACAAAATTAGCTTGTATCTCCAAAACTACACGTTGTATCTCGAAAAGAATTGTTGTGGCGTGTACGTCTTAACATGTAGCATCTAAAGAGAACCAAAAGAAGAATTTTCTTTCGTCAAAATTTTTCAGAAAATCACGTTTTAAGGAAATCCCGCATCGTGCGAAATTATCTTGTTTTTCCTAAACAACACGTTGTAAGTCGAAAAGCTTTCATGTTGCGTGTATGTCTAAGTGTGTAGCCTCAAAAGAGAAGGCACAGGACAGTTTTCTCTCGAAAGGATATGTAAGAATACCACTTCATAAGGAAATACAGTTTTGCAGAGTAAAGACATATACGTACGCATTGGAAACTCTTTATGAGAAGAAATAACGCATCGTACAAAATTAGCTTGTATCTCCAAAACTACACGTTGTATCTCGAAAAGAATTGTTGTGGCGTGTACGTCTTAACATGTAGCATCTAAAGAGAACCAAAAGGAGAATTTTCTTTCGTCAAAATTTTTCAGAAAATCACGTTTTAAGGAAATCCCGCATCGTGCGAAATTATCTTGTTTTTCCTAAACAACACGTTGTAAGTTGAAAAGCTTTCATGTTGCGTGTATGTCTAAGTGTGTAGCCTCAAAAGAGAAGGCACAGGACAGTTTTCTCTCGAAAGGATATGTAAGAATACCACTTCATAAGGAAATACAGTGTTGCAGAGTAAAGACATATACGTACGCATTGGAAACTCTTTACGAGAAGAAATAACGCATAGTACAAAATTAGCTTGTATCTCCAAAACTACACGTTGTATCTCGAAAAGAATTGTTGTGGCGTGTACGTCTTAACATGTAGCATCTAAAGAGAACCAAAAGGAGAATTTTCTTTCGTCAAAATTTTTCAGAAAATCACGTTTTAAGGAAATCCCGCATCGTGCGAAATTATCTTGTTTTTCCTAAACAACACGTTGTAAGTCGAAAAGCTTTCATGTTGCGTGTATGTCTAAGTGTGTAGCCTCAAAAGAGAAGGCACAGGACAGTTTTCTCTCGAAAGGATATGTAAAAATACCACTTCATAAGGAAATACAGTTTTGCAGAGTAAAGACATATACGTACGCATTGGAAACTCTTTACGAGAAGAAATAACGCATAGTACAAAATTAGCTTGTATCTCCAAAACTACACGTTGTATCTCGAAAAGAATTGTTGTGGCGTGTACGTCTTAACATGTAGCATCTAAAGAGAACCAAAAGGAGAATTATCTTTCGTCAAAATTTTTCAGAAAATCACGTTTTAAGGAAATCCCGCATCGTGCGAAATTATCTTGTTTTTCCTAAACAACACGTTGTAAGTCGAAAAGCTTTCATGTTGCGTGTATGTCTAAGTGTGTAGCCTCAAAAGAGAAGGCACAGGACAGTTTTCTCTCGAAAGGATATGTAAGAATACCACTTCATAAGGAAATACAGTTTTGCAGAGTAAAGACATATACGTACGCATTGGAAACTCTTTAGGAGAAGAAATAACGCATCGTACAAAATTAGCTTGTATCTCCAAAACTACACGTTGTATCTCGAAAAGAATTGTTGTGGCGTGTACGTCTTAACATGTAGCATCTAAAGAGAACCAAAAGAAGAATTTTCTTTCGTCAAAATTTTTCAGAAAATCACGTTTTAAGGAAATCCCGCATCGTGCGAAATTATCTTGTTTTTCCTAAACAACACGTTGTAAGTCGAAAAGCTTTCATGTTGCGTGTATGTCTAAGTGTGTAGCCTCAAAAGAGAAGGCACAGGACAGTTTTCTCTCGAAAGGATATGTAAGAATACCACTTCATAAGGAAATACAGTTTTGCAGAGTAAAGACATGTACGTACGCATTGGAAACTCTTTACGAGAAGAAATAACGCATCGTACAAAATTAGCTTGTATCTCCAAAACTACACGTTGTATCTCGAAAAGAATTGTTGTGGCGTGTACGTCTTAACATGTAGCATCAAAGGAGAACCAAAAGGAGAATTTTCTTTAGTCAAAATTTTTCAGAAAATCACGTTTTAAGGAAATCCCGCATCGTGCGAAATTATCTTGTTTTTCCTAAACAACACGTTGTAAGTCGAAAAGCTTTTATGTTGCGTGTATGTCTAAGTGTGTAGCCTCAAAAGAGAAGGCACAGGACAGTTTTCTCTCGAAAGGATATGTAAGAATACCACTTCATAAGGAAATACAGTTTTGCAGAGTAAAGACATATACGTACGCATTGGAAACTCTTTACGAGAAGAAATAACGCATAGTACAAAATTAGCTTGTATCTCCAAAACTACACGTTGTATCTCGAAAAGAATTGTTGTGGCGTGTACGTCTTAACATGTAGCATCTAAAGAGAACCAAAAGGAGAATTTTCTTTCGTCAAAATTTTTCAGAAAATCACGTTTTAAGGAAATCCCGCATCGTGCGAAATTATCTTGTTTTTCCTAAACAACACGTTGTAAGTCGAAAAGCTTTCATGTTGCGTGTTTGTCTAAGTGTGTAGCCTCAAAAGAGAAGGCACAGGACAGTTTTCTCTCGAAAGGATATGTAAGAATACCACTTCATAAGGAAATACAGTTTTGCAGAGTAAAGACATATACGTACGCATTGGAAACTCTTTACGAGAAGAAATAACGCATCGTACAAAATTAGCTTGTATCTCCAAAACTACACGTTGTATCTCGAAAAGAATTGTTGTGGCGTGTACGTCTTAACATGTAGCATCTAAAGAGAACCAAAAGGAGAATTTTCTTTCGTCAAAATTTTTCAGAAAATCACGTTTTAAAGAAATCCCGCATCGTGCGAAATTATCTTGTTTTTCCTAAACAACACGTTGTAAGTCGAAAAGCTTTCATGTTGCGTGTATGTCTAAGTGTGTAGCCGCAAAAGAGAAGGCACAGGACAGTTTTCTCTCGAAAGGATATGTACGAATACCACTTCATAAGGAAATACAGTTTTGCAGAATAAAGACATATACGTACGCATTGGAAACTCTTTACGTGAAGAAATAATGCATCGTACAAAATTAGCTTGTATCTCCAAAACTACACGTTGTATCTCGAAAAGAATTGTTGTGGCGTGTACGTCTTAACATGTAGCATCTAAAGAGAACCAAAAGGAGAATTTTCTTTCGTCAAAATTTTTCAGAAAATCACGTTTTAAGGAAATCCCGCATCGTGCGAAATTATCTTGTTTTTCCTAAACAACACGTTGTAAGTCGAAAAGCTTTCATGTTGCGTGTATGTCTAAGTGTGTAGCCTCAAAAGAGAAGGCACAGGACAGTTTTCTCTCGAAAGGATATGTAAGAATACCACTTCATAAGGAAATACAGTTTTGCAGAGTAAAGACATATACGTACGCATTGGAAACTCTTTACGAGAAGAAATAACGCATCGTACAAAATTAGCTTGTATCTCCAAAACTACACGTTGTATCTCGAAAAGAATTGTTGTTGCGTGTACGTCTTAACATGTAGCATCTAAAGAGAACGAAAAGGAGAATTTTCTTTCGTCAAAATTTTTCAGAAAATCACGTTTTAAGGAAATCCCGCATCGTGCGAAATTATCTTGTTTTTCCTAAACAACACGTTGTAAGTCGAAAAGCTTTCATGTTGCGTGTATGTCTAAGTGTGTAGCCTCAAAAGAGAAGGCACAGGACAGTTTTCTCTCGAAAGGATATGTAAGAATACCACTTCATAAGGAAATACAGTTTTGCAGAGTAAAGACATATACGTACGCATTGGAAACTCTTTACGAGAAGAAATAACGCATCGTACAAAATTAGCTTGTATCTCCAAAACTACACGTTGTATCTCGAAAAGAATTGTTGTGGCGTGTACGTCTTAACATGTAGCATCTAAAGAGAACCAAAAGAAGAATTTTCTTTCGTCAAAATTTTTCAGAAAATCACGTTTTAAGGAAATCCCGCATCGTGCGAAATTATCTTGTTTTTCCTAAACAACACGTTGTAAGTCGAAAAGCTTTCATGTTGCGTGTATGTCTAAGTGTGTAGCCTCAAAAGAGAAGGCACAGGACAGTTTTCTCTCGAAAGGATATGTAAGAATACCACTTCATAAGGAAATACAGTTTTGCAGAGTAAAGACATATACGTACGCATTGGAAACTCTTTATGAGAAGAAATAACGCATCGTACAAAATTAGCTTGTATCTCCAAAACTACACGTTGTATCTCGAAAAGAATTGTTGTGGCGTGTACGTCTTAACATGTAGCATCTAAAGAGAACCAAAAGGAGAATTTTCTTTCGTCAAAATTTTTCAGAAAATCACGTTTTAAGGAAATCCCGCATCGTGCGAAATTATCTTGTTTTTCCTAAACAACACGTTGTAAGTTGAAAAGCTTTCATGTTGCGTGTATGTCTAAGTGTGTAGCCTCAAAAGAGAAGGCACAGGACAGTTTTCTCTCGAAAGGATATGTAAGAATACCACTTCATAAGGAAATACAGTGTTGCAGAGTAAAGACATATACGTACGCATTGGAAACTCTTTACGAGAAGAAATAACGCATAGTACAAAATTAGCTTGTATCTCCAAAACTACACGTTGTATCTCGAAAAGAATTGTTGTGGCGTGTACGTCTTAACATGTAGCATCTAAAGAGAACCAAAAGGAGAATTTTCTTTCGTCAAAATTTTTCAGAAAATCACGTTTTAAGGAAATCCCGCATCGTGCGAAATTATCTTGTTTTTCCTAAACAACACGTTGTAAGTCGAAAAGCTTTCATGTTGCGTGTATGTCTAAGTGTGTAGCCTCAAAAGAGAAGGCACAGGACAGTTTTCTCTCGAAAGGATATGTAAAAATACCACTTCATAAGGAAATACAGTTTTGCAGAGTAAAGACATATACGTACGCATTGGAAACTCTTTACGAGAAGAAATAACGCATAGTACAAAATTAGCTTGTATCTCCAAAACTACACGTTGTATCTCGAAAAGAATTGTTGTGGCGTGTACGTCTTAACATGTAGCATCTAAAGAGAACCAAAAGGAGAATTATCTTTCGTCAAAATTTTTCAGAAAATCACGTTTTAAGGAAATCCCGCATCGTGCGAAATTATCTTGTTTTTCCTAAACAACACGTTGTAAGTCGAAAAGCTTTCATGTTGCGTGTATGTCTAAGTGTGTAGCCTCAAAAGAGAAGGCACAGGACAGTTTTCTCTCGAAAGGATATGTAAGAATACCACTTCATAAGGAAATACAGTTTTGCAGAGTAAAGACATATACGTACGCATTGGAAACTCTTTAGGAGAAGAAATAACGCATCGTACAAAATTAGCTTGTATCTCCAAAACTACACGTTGTATCTCGAAAAGAATTGTTGTGGCGTGTACGTCTTAACATGTAGCATCTAAAGAGAACCAAAAGAAGAATTTTCTTTCGTCAAAATTTTTCAGAAAATCACGTTTTAAGGAAATCCCGCATCGTGCGAAATTATCTTGTTTTTCCTAAACAACACGTTGTAAGTCGAAAAGCTTTCATGTTGCGTGTATGTCTAAGTGTGTAGCCTCAAAAGAGAAGGCACAGGACAGTTTTCTCTCGAAAGGATATGTAAGAATACCACTTCATAAGGAAATACAGTTTTGCAGAGTAAAGACATGTACGTACGCATTGGAAACTCTTTACGAGAAGAAATAACGCATCGTACAAAATTAGCTTGTATCTCCAAAACTACACGTTGTATCTCGAAAAGAATTGTTGTGGCGTGTACGTCTTAACATGTAGCATCAAAGGAGAACCAAAAGGAGAATTTTCTTTCGTCAAAATTTTTCAGAAAATCACGTTTTAAGGAAATCCCGCATCGTGCGAAATTATCTTGTTTTTCCTAAACAACACGTTGTAAGTCGAAAAGCTTTCATGTTGCGTGTATGTCTAAGTGTGTAGCCTCAAAAGAGAAGGCACAGGACAGTTTTCTCTCGAAAGGATATGTAAGAATACCACTTCATAAGGAAATACAGTTTTGCAGAGTAAAGACATATACGTACGCATTGGAAACTCTTTACGAGAAGAAATAACGCATAGTACAAAATTAGCTTGTATCTCCAAAACTACACGTTGTATCTCGAAAAGAATTGTTGTGGCGTGTACGTCTTAACATGTAGCATCTAAAGAGAACCAAAAGGAGAATTTTCTTTCGTCAAAATTTTTCAGAAAATCACGTTTTAAGGAAATCCCGCATCGTGCGAAATTATCTTGTTTTTCCTAAACAACACGTTGTAAGTCGAAAAGCTTTCATGTTGCGTGTTTGTCTAAGTGTGTAGCCTCAAAAGAGAAGGCACAGGACAGTTTTCTCTCGAAAGGATATGTAAGAATACCACTTCATAAGGAAATACAGTTTTGCAGAGTAAAGACATATACGTACGCATTGGAAACTCTTTACGAGAAGAAATAACGCATCGTACAAAATTAGCTTGTATCTCCAAAACTACACGTTGTATCTCGAAAAGAATTGTTGTGGCGTGTACGTCTTAACATGTAGCATCTAAAGAGAACCAAAAGGAGAATTTTCTTTCGTCAAAATTTTTCAGAAAATCACGTTTTAAAGAAATCCCGCATCGTGCGAAATTATCTTGTTTTTCCTAAACAACACGTTGTAAGTCGAAAAGCTTTCATGTTGCGTGTATGTCTAAGTGTGTAGCCGCAAAAGAGAAGGCACAGGACAGTTTTCTCTCGAAAGGATATGTACGAATACCACTTCATAAGGAAATACAGTTTTGCAGAATAAAGACATATACGTACGCATTGGAAACTCTTTACGTGAAGAAATAATGCATCGTACAAAATTAGCTTGTATCTCCAAAACTACACGTTGTATCTCGAAAAGAATTGTTGTGGCGTGTACGTCTTAACATGTAGCATCTAAAGAGAACCAAAAGGAGAATTTTCTTTCGTCAAAATTTTTCAGAAAATCACGTTTTAAGGAAATCCCGCATCGTGCGAAATTATCTTGTTTTTCCTAAACAACACGTTGTAAGTCGAAAAGCTTTCATGTTGCGTGTATGTCTAAGTGTGTAGCCTCAAAAGAGAAGGCACAGGACAGTTTTCTCTCGAAAGGATATGTAAGAATACCACTTCACAAGGAAATACAGTTTTGCAGAGTAAAGACATATACGTACGCATTGGAAACTCTTTACGAGAAGAAATAACGCATCGTACAAAATTAGCTTGTATCTCCAAAACTACACGTTGTATCTCGAAAAGAATTGTTGTTGCGTGTACGTCTTAACATGTAGCATCTAAAGAGAACGAAAAGGAGAATTTTCTTTCGTCAAAATTTTTCAGAAAATCACGTTTTAAGGAAATCCCGCATCGTGCGAAATTATCTTGTTTTTCCTAAACAACACGTTGTAAGTCGAAAAGCTTTCATGTTGCGTGTATGTCTAAGTGTGTAGCCTCAAAAGAGAAGGCACAGGACAGTTTTCTCTCGAAAGGATATGTAAGAATACCACTTCATAAGGAAATACAGTTTTGCAGAGTAAAGACATATACGTACGCATTGGAAACTCTTTACGAGAAGAAATAACGCATCGTACAAAATTAGCTTGTATCTCCAAAACTACACGTTGTATCTCGAAAAGAATTGTTGTGGCGTGTACGTCTTAACATGTAGCATCTAAAGAGAACCAAAAGAAGAATTTTCTTTCGTCAAAATTTTTCAGAAAATCACGTTTTAAGGAAATCCCGCATCGTGCGAAATTATCTTGTTTTTCCTAAACAACACGTTGTAAGTCGAAAAGCTTTCATGTTGCGTGTATGTCTAAGTGTGTAGCCTCAAAAGAGAAGGCACAGGACAGTTTTCTCTCGAAAGGATATGTAAGAATACCACTTCATAAGGAAATACAGTTTTGCAGAGTAAAGACATATACGTACGCATTGGAAACTCTTTATGAGAAGAAATAACGCATCGTACAAAATTAGCTTGTATCTCCAAAACTACACGTTGTATCTCGAAAAGAATTGTTGTGGCGTGTACGTCTTAACATGTAGCATCTAAAGAGAACCAAAAGGAGAATTTTCTTTCGTCAAAATTTTTCAGAAAATCACGTTTTAAGGAAATCCCGCATCGTGCGAAATTATCTTGTTTTTCCTAAACAACACGTTGTAAGTTGAAAAGCTTTCATGTTGCGTGTATGTCTAAGTGTGTAGCCTCAAAAGAGAAGGCACAGGACAGTTTTCTCTCGAAAGGATATGTAAGAATACCACTTCATAAGGAAATACAGTGTTGCAGAGTAAAGACATATACGTACGCATTGGAAACTCTTTACGAGAAGAAATAACGCATAGTACAAAATTAGCTTGTATCTCCAAAACTACACGTTGTATCTCGAAAAGAATTGTTGTGGCGTGTACGTCTTAACATGTAGCATCTAAAGAGAACCAAAAGGAGAATTTTCTTTCGTCAAAATTTTTCAGAAAATCACGTTTTAAGGAAATCCCGCATCGTGCGAAATTATCTTGTTTTTCCTAAACAACACGTTGTAAGTCGAAAAGCTTTCATGTTGCGTGTATGTCTAAGTGTGTAGCCTCAAAAGAGAAGGCACAGGACAGTTTTCTCTCGAAAGGATATGTAAAAATACCACTTCATAAGGAAATACAGTTTTGCAGAGTAAAGACATATACGTACGCATTGGAAACTCTTTACGAGAAGAAATAACGCATAGTACAAAATTAGCTTGTATCTCCAAAACTACACGTTGTATCTCGAAAAGAATTGTTGTGGCGTGTACGTCTTAACATGTAGCATCTAAAGAGAACCAAAAGGAGAATTATCTTTCGTCAAAATTTTTCAGAAAATCACGTTTTAAGGAAATCCCGCATCGTGCGAAATTATCTTGTTTTTCCTAAACAACACGTTGTAAGTCGAAAAGCTTTCATGTTGCGTGTATGTCTAAGTGTGTAGCCTCAAAAGAGAAGGCACAGGACAGTTTTCTCTCGAAAGGATATGTAAGAATACCACTTCATAAGGAAATACAGTTTTGCAGAGTAAAGACATATACGTACGCATTGGAAACTCTTTAGGAGAAGAAATAACGCATCGTACAAAATTAGCTTGTATCTCCAAAACTACACGTTGTATCTCGAAAAGAATTGTTGTGGCGTGTACGTCTTAACATGTAGCATCTAAAGAGAACCAAAAGAAGAATTTTCTTTCGTCAAAATTTTTCAGAAAATCACGTTTTAAGGAAATCCCGCATCGTGCGAAATTATCTTGTTTTTCCTAAACAACACGTTGTAAGTCGAAAAGCTTTCATGTTGCGTGTATGTCTAAGTGTGTAGCCTCAAAAGAGAAGGCACAGGACAGTTTTCTCTCGAAAGGATATGTAAGAATACCACTTCATAAGGAAATACAGTTTTGCAGAGTAAAGACATGTACGTACGCATTGGAAACTCTTTACGAGAAGAAATAACGCATCGTACAAAATTAGCTTGTATCTCCAAAACTACACGTTGTATCTCGAAAAGAATTGTTGTTGCGTGTACGTCTTAACATGTAGCATCAAAGGAGAACCAAAAGGAGAATTTTCTTTCGTCAAAATTTTTCAGAAAATCACGTTTTAAGGAAATCCCGCATCGTGCGAAATTATCTTGTTTTTCCTAAACAACACGTTGTAAGTCGAAAAGCTTTCATGTTGCGTGTATGTCTAAGTGTGTAGCCTCAAAAGAGAAGGCACAGGACAGTTTTCTCTCGAAAGGATATGTAAGAATACCACTTCATAAGGAAATACAGTTTTGCAGAGTAAAGACATATACGTACGCATTGGAAACTCTTTACGAGAAGAAATAACGCATCGTACAAAATTAGCTTGTATCTCCAAAACTACACGTTGTATCTCGAAAAGAATTGTTGTTGCGTGTACGTCTTAACATGTAGCATCTAAAGAGAACGAAAAGGAGAATTTTCTTTCGTCAAAATTTTTCAGAAAATCACGTTTTAAGGAAATCCCGCATCGTGCGAAATTATCTTGTTTTTCCTAAACAACACGTTGTAAGTCGAAAAGCTTTCATGTTGCGTGTATGTCTAAGTGTGTAGCCTCAAAAGAGAAGGCACAGGACAGTTTTCTCTCGAAAGGATATGTAAGAATACCACTTCATAAGGAAATACAGTTTTGCAGAGTAAAGACATATACGTACGCATTGGAAACTCTTTACGAGAAGAAATAACGCATCGTACAAAATTAGCTTGTATCTCCAAAACTACACGTTGTATCTCGAAAAGAATTGTTGTGGCGTGTACGTCTTAACATGTAGCATCTAAAGAGAACCAAAAGAAGAATTTTCTTTCGTCAAAATTTTTCAGAAAATCACGTTTTAAGGAAATCCCGCATCGTGCGAAATTATCTTGTTTTTCCTAAACAACACGTTGTAAGTCGAAAAGCTTTCATGTTGCGTGTATGTCTAAGTGTGTAGCCTCAAAAGAGAAGGCACAGGACAGTTTTCTCTCGAAAGGATATGTAAGAATACCACTTCATAAGGAAATACAGTTTTGCAGAGTAAAGACATATACGTACGCATTGGAAACTCTTTATGAGAAGAAATAACGCATCGTACAAAATTAGCTTGTATCTCCAAAACTACACGTTGTATCTCGAAAAGAATTGTTGTGGCGTGTACGTCTTAACATGTAGCATCTAAAGAGAACCAAAAGGAGAATTTTCTTTCGTCAAAATTTTTCAGAAAATCACGTTTTAAGGAAATCCCGCATCGTGCGAAATTATCTTGTTTTTCCTAAACAACACGTTGTAAGTTGAAAAGCTTTCATGTTGCGTGTATGTCTAAGTGTGTAGCCTCAAAAGAGAAGGCACAGGACAGTTTTCTCTCGAAAGGATATGTAAGAATACCACTTCATAAGGAAATACAGTGTTGCAGAGTAAAGACATATACGTACGCATTGGAAACTCTTTACGAGAAGAAATAACGCATAGTACAAAATTAGCTTGTATCTCCAAAACTACACGTTGTATCTCGAAAAGAATTGTTGTGGCGTGTACGTCTTAACATGTAGCATCTAAAGAGAACCAAAAGGAGAATTTTCTTTCGTCAAAATTTTTCAGAAAATCACGTTTTAAGGAAATCCCGCATCGTGCGAAATTATCTTGTTTTTCCTAAACAACACGTTGTAAGTCGAAAAGCTTTCATGTTGCGTGTATGTCTAAGTGTGTAGCCTCAAAAGAGAAGGCACAGGACAGTTTTCTCTCGAAAGGATATGTAAAAATACCACTTCATAAGGAAATACAGTTTTGCAGAGTAAAGACATATACGTACGCATTGGAAACTCTTTACGAGAAGAAATAACGCATAGTACAAAATTAGCTTGTATCTCCAAAACTACACGTTGTATCTCGAAAAGAATTGTTGTGGCGTGTACGTCTTAACATGTAGCATCTAAAGAGAACCAAAAGGAGAATTATCTTTCGTCAAAATTTTTCAGAAAATCACGTTTTAAGGAAATCCCGCATCGTGCGAAATTATCTTGTTTTTCCTAAACAACACGTTGTAAGTCGAAAAGCTTTCATGTTGCGTGTATGTCTAAGTGTGTAGCCTCAAAAGAGAAGGCACAGGACAGTTTTCTCTCGAAAGGATATGTAAGAATACCACTTCATAAGGAAATACAGTTTTGCAGAGTAAAGACATATACGTACGCATTGGAAACTCTTTAGGAGAAGAAATAACGCATCGTACAAAATTAGCTTGTATCTCCAAAACTACACGTTGTATCTCGAAAAGAATTGTTGTGGCGTGTACGTCTTAACATGTAGCATCTAAAGAGAACCAAAAGAAGAATTTTCTTTCGTCAAAATTTTTCAGAAAATCACGTTTTAAGGAAATCCCGCATCGTGCGAAATTATCTTGTTTTTCCTAAACAACACGTTGTAAGTCGAAAAGCTTTCATGTTGCGTGTATGTCTAAGTGTGTAGCCTCAAAAGAGAAGGCACAGGACAGTTTTCTCTCGAAAGGATATGTAAGAATACCACTTCATAAGGAAATACAGTTTTGCAGAGTAAAGACATGTACGTACGCATTGGAAACTCTTTACGAGAAGAAATAACGCATCGTACAAAATTAGCTTGTATCTCCAAAACTACACGTTGTATCTCGAAAAGAATTGTTGTGGCGTGTACGTCTTAACATGTAGCATCAAAGGAGAACCAAAAGGAGAATTTTCTTTCGTCAAAATTTTTCAGAAAATCACGTTTTAAGGAAATCCCGCATCGTGCGAAATTATCTTGTTTTTCCTAAACAACACGTTGTAAGTCGAAAAGCTTTCATGTTGCGTGTATGTCTAAGTGTGTAGCCTCAAAAGAGAAGGCACAGGACAGTTTTCTCTCGAAAGGATATGTAAGAATACCACTTCATAAGGAAATACAGTTTTGCAGAGTAAAGACATATACGTACGCATTGGAAACTCTTTACGAGAAGAAATAACGCATAGTACAAAATTAGCTTGTATCTCCAAAACTACACGTTGTATCTCGAAAAGAATTGTTGTGGCGTGTACGTCTTAACATGTAGCATCTAAAGAGAACCAAAAGGAGAATTTTCTTTCGTCAAAATTTTTCAGAAAATCACGTTTTAAGGAAATCCCGCATCGTGCGAAATTATCTTGTTTTTCCTAAACAACACGTTGTAAGTCGAAAAGCTTTCATGTTGCGTGTATGTCTAAGTGTGTAGCCTCAAAAGAGAAGGCACAGGACAGTTTTCTCTCGAAAGGATATGTAAGTATACCACTTCATGAGGAAATACAGTTTTGCAGAGTAAAGACATATACGTACGCATTGGAAACTCTTTACGAGAAGAAATAATGCATAGTACAAAATTAGCTTGTATCTCCAAAACTACACGTTGTATCTCGAAAAGAATTGTTGTGGCGTGTACGTCTTAACATGTAGCATCTAAAGAGAACCAAAACGAGAATTTCCTTTCGTCAAAATTTTTCAGAAAATCACGTTTTAAGGAAATCCCGCATCGTGCGAAATTCTTGTTTTTCCTAAACAACACGTTGTAAGTCGAAAAGCTTTCATGTTGCGTGTATGTCTAAGTGTGTAGCCTCAAAAGAGAAGGCACAGGACAGTTTTCTCTCGAGAGGATATGTAAGTATACCACTTCATAAGGAAATACAGTTTTGCAGAGTAAAGACATATACGTACGCATTGGAAAATCTTTAAGAGAAGAAATAACGCATCGTACAAAATTAGCTTGTATCTCCAAAACTACACGTTGTATCTCGAAAAGAATTGTTGTGGCGTGTACGTCTTAACATGTAGCATCTAAAGAGAACCAAAAGGAGAATTTTCTTTCCTCAAAATTTTTCAGAAAATCACGTTTTAAGGAAATCCCGCATCGTGCGAAATTATCTTGTTTTTCCTAAACAACACGTTGTAAGTCGAAAAGCTTTCATGTTGCGTGTATGTCTAAGTGTGTAGCCTCAAAAGAGAAGGCACAGGACAGTTTTCTCTCGAAAGGATATGTAAGAATACCACTTCATAAGGAAATACAGTTTTGCAGAGTAAAGACATATACGTACGCATTGGAAACTCTTTACGAGAAGAAATAACGCATAGTACAAAATTAGCTTGTATCTCCAAAACTACACGTTGTATCTCGAAAAGAATTGTTGTGGCGTGTACGTCTTAACATGTAGCATCTAAAGAGAACCAAAAGGAGAATTTTCTTTCGTCAAAATTTTTCAGAAAATCACGTTTTAAGGAAATCCCGCATCGTGCGAAATTATCTTGTTTTTCCTAAACAACACGTTGTAAGTCGAAAAGCTTTCATGTTGCGTGTATGTCTAAGTGTGTAGCCTCAAAAGAGAAGGCACAGGACTGTTTTCTCTCGAAAGGATATGTAAGAATACCACTTCATAAGGAAATACAGTTTTGCAGAGTAAAGACATACGTACGCATTGGAAACTCTTTACGAGAAGAAATAACGCATCGTACAAAATTAGCTTGTATCTCCAAAACTACACGTTGTATCTCGAAAAGAATTGTTGTGGCGTGTACGTCTTAACATGTAGCATCTAAAGAGAACCAAAAGGAGAATTTTCTTTCGTCAAAATTTTTCAGAAAATCACGTTTTAAGGAAATCCCGCATCGTGCGAAATTATCTTGTTTTTCCTAAACAACACGTTGTAAGTCGAAAAGCTTTCATGTTGCGTGTATGTCTAAGTGTGTAGCCGCAAAAGAGAAGGCACAGGACAGTTTTCTCTCGAAAGGATATGTAAGAATACCACTTCATAAGGAAATACAGTTTTGCAGAGTAAAGACATATACGTACGCATTGGAAACTCTTTACGAGAAGAAATAACGCATCGTACAAAATTAGCTTGTATCTCCAAAACTACACGTTGTATCTCGAAAAGAATTGTTGTGGCGTGTACGTCTTAACATGTAGCATCTAAAGAGAACCAAAAGGAGAATTTTCTTTCGTCAAAATTTTTCAGAAAATCACGTTTTAAGGAAATCCCGCATCGTGCGAAATTATCTTGTTTTTCCTAAACAACACGTTGTAAGTCGAAAAGCTTTCATGTTGCGTGTATGTCTAAGTGTGTAGCCGCAAAAGAGAAGGCACAGGACAGTTTTCTCTCGAAAGGATATGTAAGAATACCACTTCATAAGGAAATACAGTTTTGCAGAGTAAAGACATATACGTACGCATTGGAAACTCTTTACGAGAAGAAATAACGCATCGTACAAAATTAGCTTGTATCTCCAAAACTACACGTTGTATCTCGAAAAGAATTGTTGTGGCGTGTACGTCTTAACATGTAGCATCTAAAGAGAACGAAAAGGAGAATTTTCTTTCGTCAAAATTTTTCAGAAAATCACGTTTTAAGGAAATCCCGCATCGTGCGAAATTATCTTGTTTTTCCTAAACAACACGTTGTAAGTCGAAAAGCTTTCATGTTGCGTGTATGTCTAAGTGTGTAGCCTCAAAAGAGAAGGCACAGGACAGTTTTCTCTCGAAAGGATATGTAAGAATACCACTTCATAAGGAAATACAGTTTTGCAGAGTAAAGACATATACGTACGCATTGGAAACTCTTTACGAGAAGAAATAACGCATAGTACAAAATTAGCTTGTATCTCCAAAACTACACGTTGTATCTCGAAAAGAATTGTTGTGGCGTGTACGTCTTAACATGTAGCATCTAAAGAGAACCAAAAGGAGAATTTTCTTTCGTCAAAATTTTTCAGAAAATCACGTTTTAAGGAAATCCCGCATCGTGCGAAATTATCTTGTTTTTCCTAAACAACACGTTGTAAGTCGAAAAGCTTTCATGTTGCGTGTTTGTCTAAGTGTGTAGCCTCAAAAGAGAAGGCACAGGACAGTTTTCTCTCGAAAGGATATGTAAGAATACCACTTCATAAGGAAATACAGTTTTGCAGAGTAAAGACATATACGAACGCATTGGAAACTCTTTACGAGAAGAAATAACGCATAGTACAAAATTAGCTTGTATCTCCAAAACTACACGTTGTATCTCGAAAAGAATTATTGTGGCGTGTACGTCTTAACATGTAGCATCTAAAGAGAACCAAAAGGAGAATTTTCTTTCGTCAAAATTTTTCAGAAAATCACGTTTTAAGGAAATCCCGCATCGTGCGAAATTATCTTGTTTTTCCTAAACAACACGTTGTAAGTCGAAAAGCTTTCATGTTGCGTGTATGTCTAAGTGTGTAGCCTCAAAAGAGAAGGCACAGGACAGTTTTCTCTCGAAAGGATATGTAAGAATACCACTTCATAAGGAAATACAGTTTTGCAGAGTAAAGACATATACGTACGCATTGGAAACTCTTTACGAGAAGAAATAACGCATAGTACAAAATTAGCTTGTATCTCCAAAACTACACGTTGTATCTCGAAAAGAATTGTTGTGGCGTGTACGTCTTAACATGTAGCATCTAAAGAGAACCAAAAGGAGAATTTTCTTTCGTCAAAATTTTTCAGAAAATCACGTTTTAAGGAAATCCCGCATCGTGCGAAATTATCTTGTTTTTCCTAAACAACACGTTGTAAGTCGAAAAGCTTTCATGTTGCGTGTATGTCTAAGTGTGTAGCCTCAAAAGAGAAGGCACAGGACTGTTTTCTCTCGAAAGGATATGTAAGAATACCACTTCATAAGGAAATACAGTTTTGCAGAGTAAAGACATATACGTACGCATTGGAAACTCTTTACGAGAAGAAATAACGCATAGTACAAAATTAGCTTGTATCTCCAAAACTACACGTTGTATCTCGAAAAGAATTGTTGTGGCGTGTACGTCTTAACATGTAGCATCTAAAGAGAACCAAAAGGAGAATTTTCTTTCGTCAAAATTTTTCAGAAAATCACGTTTTAAGGAAATCCCGCATCGTGCGAAATTATCTTGTTTTTCCTAAACAACACGTTGTAAGTCGAAAAGCTTTCATGTTGCGTGTTTGTCTAAGTGTGTAGCCTCAAAAGAGAAGGCACAGGACAGTTTTCTCTCGAAAGGATATGTAAGAATACCACTTCATAAGGAAATACAGTTTTGCAGAGTAAAGACATATACGTACGCATTGGAAACTCTTTACGAGAAGAAATAACGCATCGTACAAAATTAGCTTGTATCTCCAAAACTACACGTTGTATCTCGAAAAGAATTGTTGTGGCGTGTACGTCTTAACATGTAGCATCTAAAGAGAACCAAAAGGAGAATTTTCTTTCGTCAAAATTTTTCAGAAAATCACGTTTTAAAGAAATCCCGCATCGTGCGAAATTATCTTGTTTTTCCTAAACAACACGTTGTAAGTCGAAAAGCTTTCATGTTGCGTGTATGTCTAAGTGTGTAGCCTCAAAAGAGAAGGCACAGGACAGTTTTCTCTCGAAAGGATATGTACGAATACCACTTCATAAGGAAATACAGTTTTGCAGAATAAAGACATATACGTACGCATTGGAAACTCTTTACGTGAAGAAATAATGCATCGTACAAAATTAGCTTGTATCTCCAAAACTACACGTTGTATCTCGAAAAGAATTGTTGTGGCGTGTACGTCTTAACATGTAGCATCTAAAGAGAACCAAAAGGAGAATTTTCTTTCGTCAAAATTTTTCAGAAAATCACGTTTTAAGGAAATCCCGCATCGTGCGAAATTATCTTGTTTTTCCTAAACAACACGTTGTAAGTCGAAAAGCTTTCATGTTGCGTGTATGTCTAAGTGTGTAGCCTCAAAAGAGAAGGCACAGGACAGTTTTCTCTCGAAAGGATATGTAAGAATACCACTTCATAAGGAAATACAGTTTTGCAGAGTAAAGACATATACGTACGCATTGGAAACTCTTTACGAGAAGAAATAACGCATCGTACAAAATTAGCTTGTATCTCCAAAACTACACGTTGTATCTCGAAAAGAATTGTTGTTGCGTGTACGTCTTAACATGTAGCATCTAAAGAGAACGAAAAGGAGAATTTTCTTTCGTCAAAATTTTTCAGAAAATCACGTTTTAAGGAAATCCCGCATCGTGCGAAATTATCTTGTTTTTCCTAAACAACACGTTGTAAGTCGAAAAGCTTTCATGTTGCGTGTATGTCTAAGTGTGTAGCCTCAAAAGAGAAGGCACAGGACAGTTTTCTCTCGAAAGGATATGTAAGAATACCACTTCATAAGGAAATACAGTTTTGCAGAGTAAAGACATATACGTACGCATTGGAAACTCTTTACGAGAAGAAATAACGCATCGTACAAAATTAGCTTGTATCTCCAAAACTACACGTTGTATCTCGAAAAGAATTGTTGTGGCGTGTACGTCTTAACATGTAGCATCTAAAGAGAACCAAAAGAAGAATTTTCTTTCGTCAAAATTTTTCAGAAAATCACGTTTTAAGGAAATCCCGCATCGTGCGAAATTATCTTGTTTTTCCTAAACAACACGTTGTAAGTCGAAAAGCTTTCATGTTGCGTGTATGTCTAAGTGTGTAGCCTCAAAAGAGAAGGCACAGGACAGTTTTCTCTCGAAAGGATATGTAAGAATACCACTTCATAAGGAAATACAGTTTTGCAGAGTAAAGACATATACGTACGCATTGGAAACTCTTTATGAGAAGAAATAACGCATCGTACAAAATTAGCTTGTATCTCCAAAACTACACGTTGTATCTCGAAAAGAATTGTTGTGGCGTGTACGTCTTAACATGTAGCATCTAAAGAGAACCAAAAGGAGAATTATCTTTCGTCAAAATTTTTCAGAAAATCACGTTTTAAGGAAATCCCGCATCGTGCGAAATTATCTTGTTTTTCCTAAACAACACGTTGTAAGTCGAAAAGCTTTCATGTTGCGTGTATGTCTAAGTGTGTAGCCTCAAAAGAGAAGGCACAGGACAGTTTTCTCTCGAAAGGATATGTAAGAATACCACTTCATAAGGAAATACAGTTTTGCAGAGTAAAGACATATACGTACGCATTGGAAACTCTTTAGGAGAAGAAATAACGCATCGTACAAAATTAGCTTGTATCTCCAAAACTACACGTTGTATCTCGAAAAGAATTGTTGTGGCGTGTACGTCTTAACATGTAGCATCTAAAGAGAACCAAAAGAAGAATTTTCTTTCGTCAAAATTTTTCAGAAAATCACGTTTTAAGGAAATCCCGCATCGTGCGAAATTATCTTGTTTTTCCTAAACAACACGTTGTAAGTCGAAAAGCTTTCATGTTGCGTGTATGTCTAAGTGTGTAGCCTCAAAAGAGAAGGCACAGGACAGTTTTCTCTCGAAAGGATATGTAAGAATACCACTTCATAAGGAAATACAGTTTTGCAGAGTAAAGACATGTACGTACGCATTGGAAACTCTTTACGAGAAGAAATAACGCATCGTACAAAATTAGCTTGTATCTCCAAAACTACACGTTGTATCTCGAAAAGAATTGTTGTGGCGTGTACGTCTTAACATGTAGCATCAAAGGAGAACCAAAAGGAGAATTTTCTTTCGTCAAAATTTTTCAGAAAATCACGTTTTAAGGAAATCCCGCATCGTGCGAAATTATCTTGTTTTTCCTAAACAACACGTTGTAAGTCGAAAAGCTTTCATGTTGCGTGTATGTCTAAGTGTGTAGCCTCAAAAGAGAAGGCACAGGACAGTTTTCTCTCGAAAGGATATGTAAGAATACCACTTCATAAGGAAATACAGTTTTGCAGAGTAAAGACATATACGTACGCATTGGAAACTCTTTACGAGAAGAAATAACGCATAGTACAAAATTAGCTTGTATCTCCAAAACTACACGTTGTATCTCGAAAAGAATTGTTGTGGCGTGTACGTCTTAACATGTAGCATCTAAAGAGAACCAAAAGGAGAATTTTCTTTCGTCAAAATTTTTCAGAAAATCACGTTTTAAGGAAATCCCGCATCGTGCGAAATTATCTTGTTTTTCCTAAACAACACGTTGTAAGTCGAAAAGCTTTCATGTTGCGTGTATGTCTAAGTGTGTAGCCTCAAAAGAGAAGGCACAGGACAGTTTTCTCTCGAAAGGATATGTAAGTATACCACTTCATAAGGAAATACAGTTTTGCAGAGTAAAGACATATACGTACGCATTGGAAACTCTTTACGAGAAGAAATAATGCATAGTACAAAATTAGCTTGTATCTCCAAAACTACACGTTGTATCTCGAAAAGAATTGTTGTGGCGTGGACGTCTTAACATGTAGCATCTAAAGAGAACCAAAACGAGAATTTCCTTTCGTCAAAATTTTTCAGAAAATCACGTTTTAAGGAAATCCCGCATCGTGCGAAATTATCTTGTTTTTCCTAAACAACACGTTGTAAGTCGAAAAGCTTTCATGTTGCGTGTATGTCTAAGTGTGTAGCCTCAAAAGAGAAGGCACAGGACAGTTTTCTCTCGAGAGGATATGTAAGTATACCACTTCATAAGGAAATACAGTTTTGCAGAGTAAAGACATATACGTACGCATTGGAAAATCTTTAAGAGAAGAAATAACGCATCGTACAAAATTAGCTTGTATCTCCAAAACTACACGTTGTATCTTGAAAAGAATTGTTGTGGCGTGTACGTCTTAACATGTAGCATCTAAAGAGAACCAAAAGGAGAATTTTCTTTCGTCAAAATTTTTCAGAAAATCACGTTTTAAGGAAATCCCGCATCGTGCGAAATTATCTTGTTTTTCCTAAACAACACGTTGTAAGTCGAAAAGCTTTCATGTTGCGTGTATGTCTAAGTGTGTAACCTCAAAAGAGAAGGCACAGGACAGTTTTCTCTCGAAAGGATATGTAAGAATACCACTTCATAAGGAAATACAGTTTTGCAGAGTAAAGACATATACGTACGCATTGGAAACTCTTTACGAGAAGAAATAACGCATCGTACAAAATTAGCTTGTATCTCCAAAACTACACGTTGTATCTCGAAAAGAATTGTTGTGGCGTGTACGTCTTAACATGTAGCATCTAAAGAGAACCAAAAGGAGAATTTTCTTTCGTCAAAATTTTTCAGAAAATCACGTTTTAAGGAAATCCCGCATCGTGCGAAATTATCTTGTTTTTCCTAAACAACACGTTGTAAGTCGAAAAGCTTTCATGTTGCGTGTATGTCTAAGTGTGTAGCCTCAAAAGAGAAGGCACAGGACAGTTTTCTCTCGAAAGGATATGTAAGAATACCACTTCATAAGGAAATACAGTTTTGCAGAGTAAAGACATATACGTACGCATTGGAAACTCTTTACGAGAAGAAATAACGCATAGTACAAAATTAGCTTGTATCTCCAAAACTACACGTTGTATCTCGAAAAGAATTGTTGTGGCGTGTACGTCTTAACATGTAGCATCTAAAGAGAACCAAAAGGAGAATTTTTTTCGTCAAAATTTTTCAGAAAATCACGTTTTAAGGAAATCCCGCATCGTGCGAAATTATCTTGTTTTTCCTAAACAACACGTTGTAAGTCGAAAAGCTTTCATGTTGCGTGTATGTCTAAGTGTGTAGCCTCAAAAGAGAAGGCACAGGACAGTTTTCTCTCGAAAGGATATGTAAGTATACCACTTCATGAGGAAATACAATTTTGCAGAGTAAAGACATATACGTACGCATTGGAAACTCTTTACGAGAAGAAATAACGCATAGTACAAAATTAGCTTGTATCTCCAAAACTACACGTTGTATCTCGAAAAGAATTGTTGTGGCGTGTACGTCTTAACATGTAGCATCTAAAGAGAACCAAAAGGAGAATTTTCTTTCGTCAAAATTTTTCAGAAAATCACGTTTTAAGGAAATCCCGCATCGTGCGAAATTATCTTGTTTTTCCTAAACAACACGTTGTAAGTCGAAAAGCTTTCATGTTGCGTGTATGTCTAAGTGTGTAGCCTCAAAAGAGAAGGCACAGGACAGTTTTCTCTCGAGAGGATATGTAAGTATACCACTTCATAAGGAAATACAGTTTTGCAGAGTAAAGACATATACGTACGCATTGGAAACTCTTTACGAGAAGAAATAACGCATCGTACAAAATTAGCTTGTATCTCCAAAACTACACGTTGTATCTCGAAAAGAATTGTTGTGGCGTGTACGTCTTAACATGTAGCATCTAAAGAGAACCAAAAGGAGAATTTTCTTTCGTCAAAATTTTTCAGATTTTCACGTTTTAAGGAAATCCCGCATCGTGCGAAATTATCTTGTTTTTCCTAAACAACACGTTGTAAGTCGAAAAGCTTTCATGTTGCGTGTATGTCTAAGTGTGTAACCTCAAAAGAGAAGGCACAGGACAGTTTTCTCTCGAAAGGATATGTAAGAATACCACTTCATAAGGAAATACAGTTTTGCAGAGTAAAGACATATACGTACGCATTGGAAACTCTTTACGAGAAGAAATAACGCATCGTACAAAATTAGCTTGTATCTCCAAAACTACACGTTGTATCTCGAAAAGAATTGTTGTGGCGTGTACGTCTTAACATGTAGCATCTAAAGAGAACCAAAAGGAGAATTTTCTTTCGTCAAAATTTTTCAGAAAATCACGTTTTAAGGAAATCCCGCATCGTGCGAAATTATCTTGTTTTTCCTAAACAACACGTTGTAAGTCGAAAAGCTTTCATGTTGCGTGTATGTCTAAGTGTGTAGCCTCAAAAGAGAAGGCACAGGACAGTTTTCTCTCGAAAGGATATGTAAGAATACCACTTCATAAGGAAATACAGTTTTGCAGAGTAAAGACATATACGTACGCATTGGAAACTCTTTACGAGAAGTAATAACGCATCGTACAAAATTAGATTGTATCTCCAAAACTACACGTTGTATCTCGAAAAGAATTTTTGCGGCGTGTACGTCTTAACATGTAGCATCTAAAGAGAACCAAAAGGAGAATTTTCTTTCGTCAAAATTTTTCAGAAAATCACGTTTTAAGGAAATCCCGCATCGTGCGAAATTATCTTGTTTTTCCTAAACAACACGTTGTAAGTCGAAAAGCTTTCATGTTGCGTGTATGTCTAAGTGTGTAGCCTCAAAAGAGAAGGCACAGGACAGTTTTCTCTCGAAAGGATATGTAAGAATACCACTTCATGAGGAAATACAGTTTTGCAGAGTAAAGACATATACGTGCGCATTGGAAACTCTTTACGAGAAGAAATAACGCATCGTACAAAATTATCTTGTATCTCCAAAACTACACGTTGTATCTCGAAAAGAATTGTTGTGGCGTGTACGTCTTAACATGTAGCATCTAAAGAGAACCAAAAGGAGAATTTTCTTTCGTCAAAATTTTTCAGAAATTCACGTTTTAAGGAAATCCCGCATCGTGCGAAATTATCTTGTTTTTCCTAAACAACACGTTGTAAGTCGAAAAGCTTTCATGTTGCGTGTATGTCTAAGTGTGTAGCCTCAAAAGAGAAGGCACAGGACAGTTTTCTCTCGAAAGGATATGTAAGAATACCACTTCATAAGGAAATACAGTTTTGCAGAGTAAAGACATATACGTACGCATTGGAAACTCTTTACGAGAAGAAATAACGCATAGTACAAAATTAGCTTGTATCTCCAAAACTACACGTTGTATCTCGAAAAGAATTGTTGTGGCGTGTACGTCTTAACATGTAGCATCTAAAGAGAACCAAAAGGAGAATTTTCTTTCGTCAAAATTTTTCAGAAAATCACGTTTTAAGGAAATCCCGCATCGTGCGAAATTATCTTGTTTTTCCTAAACAACACGTTGTAAGTCGAAAAGCTTTCATGTTGCGTGTATGTCTAACTGTGTAGCCTCAAAAGAGAAGGCACAGGACAGTTTTCTCTCGAAAGGATATGTAAGAATACCACTTCATAAGGAAATACAGTTTTGCAGTGTAAAGACATATACGTACGCATTGGAAACTCTTTACGAGAAGAAATAACGCATCGTACAAAATTAGCTTGTATCTCCAAAACTACACGTTGTATCTCGAAAAGAATTGTTGTGGCATGTACGTCTTAACATGTAGCATCTAAAGAGAACCAAAAGGAGAATTTTCTTTCGTCAAAATTTTTCAGAAAATCACGTTTTAAGGAAATCCCGCATCGTGCGAAATTATCTTGTTTTTCCTAAACAACACGTTGTAAGTCGAAAAGCTTTCATGTTGCGTGTATGTCTAAGTGTGTAGCCTCAAAAGAGAAGGCACAGGACAGTTTTCTCTCGAAAGGATATGTAAGAATACCACTTCATAAGGAAATACAGTTTTGCAGAGTAAAGACATATACGTACGCATTGGAAACTCTTTACGAGAAGAAATAACGCATCGTACAAAATTAGCTTGTATCTCCAAAACTACACGTTGTATCTCGAAAAGAATTGTTGTGGCGTGTACGTCTTAACATGTAGCATCTAAAGAGAACCAAAAGGAGAATTTTCTTTCGTCAAAATTTTTCAGAAAATCACGTTTTAAGGAAATCCCGCATCGTGCGAAATTATCTTGTTTTTCCTAAACAACACGTTGTAAGTCGAAAAGCTTTCATGTTGCGTGTATGTCTAAGTGTGTAGCCTCAAAAGAGAAGGCACAGGACAGTTTTCTCTCGAAAGGATATGTAAGAATACCACTTCATAAGGAAATACAGTTTTGCAGAGTAAAGACATATACGTACGCATTGGAAACTCTTTACGAGAAGAAATAACGCATAGTACAAAATTAGCTTGTATCTCCAAAACTACACGTTGTATCTCGAAAAGAATTGTTGTGGCGTGTACGTCTTAACATGTAGCATCTAAAGAGAACCAAAAGGAGAATTTTCTTTCGTCAAAATTTTTCAGAAAATCACGTTTTAAGGAAATCCCGCATCGTGCGAAATTATCTTGTTTTTCCTAAACAACACGTTGTAAGTCGAAAAGCTTTCATGTTGCGTGTATGTCTAAGTGTGTAGCCTCAAAAGAGAAGGCACAGGACAGTTTTCTCTCGAAAGGATATGTAAGAATACCACTTCATAAGGAAATACAGTTTTGCAGAGTAAAGACATATACGTACGCATTGGAAACTCTTTACGAGAAGAAATAACGCATCGTACAAAATTAGCTTGTATCTCCAAAACTACACGTTGTATCTCGAAAAGAATTGTTGTGGCGTGTACGTCTTAACATGTAGCATCTAAAGAGAACCAAAAGGTGAATTTTCTTTCGTCAAAATTTTTCAGAAAATCACGTTTTAAGGAAATCCCGCATCGTGCGAAATTATCTTGTTTTTCCTAAACAACACGTTGTAAGTCGAAAAGCTTTCATGTTGCGTGTATGTCTAAGTGTGTAGCCTCAAAAGAGAAGGCACAGGACAGTTTTCTCTCGAAAGGATATGTAAGAATACCACTTCATAAGGAAATACAGTTTTGCAGAGTAAAGACATATACGTACGCATTGGAAACTCTTTACGAGAAGAAATAACGCATCGTACAAAATTAGCTTGTATCTCCAAAACTACACGTTGTATCTCGAAAAGAATTGTTGTGGCGTGTACGTCTTAACATGTAGCATCTAAAGAGAACCAAAAGGAGAATTTTCTTTCGTCAAAATTTTTCAGAAAATCACGTTTTAAGGAAATCCCGCATCGTGCGAAATTATCTTGTTTTTCCTAAACAACACGTTGTAAGTCGAAAAGCTTTCATGTTGCGTGTATGTCTAAGTGTGTAGCCTCAAAAGAGAAGGCACAGGACAGTTTTCTCTCGAAAGGATATGTAAGAATACCACTTCATAAGGAAATACAGTTTTGCAGAGTAAAGACATATACGTACGCATTGGAAACTCTTTACGAGAAGAAATAACGCATCTTACAAAATTAGCATGTATCTCCAAAACTACACGTTGTATCTCGAAAAGAATTGTTGTGGCGTGTACGTCTTAACATGTAGCATCTAAAGAGAACCAAAAGGAGAATTTTCTTTCGTCAAAATTTTTCAGAAAATCACGTTTTAAGGAAATCCCGCATCGTGCGAAATTATCTTGTTTTTCCTAAACAACACGTTGTAAGTCGAAAAGCTTTCATGTTGCGTGTATGTCTAAGTGTGTAGCCTCAAAAGAGAAGGCACAGGACAGTTTTCTCTCGAAAGGATATGTAAGAATACCACTTCATAAGGAAATACAGTTTTGCAGAGTAAAGACATATACGTACGCATTGGAAACTCTTTACGAGAAGAAATAACGCATCGTACAAAATTAGCTTGTATCTCCAAAACTACACGTTGTATCTCGAAAAGAATTGTTGTGGCGTGTACGTCTTAACATGTAGCATCTAAAGAGAACCAAAAGGAGAATTTTCTTTCGTCAAAATTTTTCAGAAAATCACGTTTTAAGGAAATCCCGCATCGTGCGAAATTATCTTGTTTTTCCTAAACAACACGTTGTAAGTCGAAAAGCTTTCATGTTGCGTGTATGTCTAAGTGTGTAACCTCAAAAGAGAAGGCACAGGACAGTTTTCTCTCGAAAGGATATGTAAGAATACCACTTCATAAGGAAATACAGTTTTGCAGAGTAAAGACATATACGTACGCATTGGAAACTCTTTACGAGAAGAAATAACGCATCGTACAAAATTAGCTTGTATCTCCAAAACTACACGTTGTATCTCGAAAAGAATTGTTGTGGCGTGTACGTCTTAACATGTAGCATCTAAAGAGAACCAAAAGGAGAATTTTCTTTCGTCAAAATTTTTCAGAAAATCACGTTTTAAGGAAATCCCGCATCGTGCGAAATTATCTTGTTTTTCCTAAACAACACGTTGTAAGTCGAAAAGCTTTCATGTTGCGTGTATGTCTAAGTGTGTAGCCTCAAAAGAGAAGGCACAGGACAGTTTTCTCTCGAAAGGATATGTAAGAATACCACTTCATAAGGAAATACAGTTTTGCAGAGTAAAGACATATACGTACGCATTGGAAACTCTTTACGAGAAGAAATAACGCATCGTACAAAATTAGCTTGTATCTCCAAAACTACACGTTGTATCTCGAAAAGAATTGTTGTGGCGTGTACGTCTTAACATGTAGCATCTAAAGAGAACCAAAAGGAGAATTTTCTTTCGTCAAAATTTTTCAGAAAATCACGTTTTAAGGAAATCCCGCATCGTGCGAAATTATCTTGTTTTTCCTAAACAACACGTTGTAAGTCGAAAAGCTTTCATGTTGCGTGTATGTCTAAGTGTGTAGCCTCAAAAGAGAAGGCACAGGACAGTTTTCTCTCGAAAGGATATGTAAGAATACCACTTCATAAGGAAATACAGTTTTGCAGAGTAAAGACATATACGTACGCATTGGAAACTCTTTACGAGAAGAAATAACGCATAGTACAAAATTAGCTTGTATCTCCAAAACTACACGTTGTATCTCGAAAAGAATTGTTGTGGCGTGTACGTCTTAACATGTAGCATCTAAAGAGAACCAAAAGGAGAATTTTCTTTCGTCAAAATTTTTCAGAAAATCACGTTTTAAGGAAATCCCGCATCGTGCGAAATTATCTTGTTTTTCCTAAACAACACGTTGTAAGTCGAAAAGCTTTCATGTTGCGTGTATGTCTAAGTGTGTAGCCTCAAAAGAGAAGGCACAGGACAGTTTTCTCTCGAAAGGATATGTAAGAATACCACTTCATAAGGAAATACAGTTTTGCAGAGTAAAGACATATACGTACGCATTGGAAACTCTTTACGAGAAGAAATAACGCATCGTACAAAATTAGCTTGTATCTCCAAAACTACACGTTGTATCTCGAAAAGAATTGTTGTGGCGTGTACGTCTTAACATGTAGCATCTAAAGAGAACCAAAAGGTGAATTTTCTTTCGTCAAAATTTTTCAGAAAATCACGTTTTAAGGAAATCCCGCATCGTGCGAAATTATCTTGTTTTTCCTAAACAACACGTTGTAAGTCGAAAAGCTTTCATGTTGCGTGTATGTCTAAGTGTGTAGCCTCAAAAGAGAAGGCACAGGACAGTTTTCTCTCGAAAGGATATGTAAGAATACCACTTCATAAGGAAATACAGTTTTGCAGAGTAAAGACATATACGTACGCATTGGAAACTCTTTACGAGAAGAAATAACGCATCGTACAAAATTAGCTTGTATCTCCAAAACTACACGTTGTATCTCGAAAAGAATTGTTGTGGCGTGTACGTCTTAACATGTAGCATCTAAAGAGAACCAAAAGGAGAATTTTCTTTCGTCAAAATTTTTCAGAAAATCACGTTTTAAGGAAATCCCGCATCGTGCGAAATTATCTTGTTTTTCCTAAACAACACGTTGTAAGTCGAAAAGCTTTCATGTTGCGTGTATGTCTAAGTGTGTAGCCTCAAAAGAGAAGGCACAGGACAGTTTTCTCTCGAAAGGATATGTAAGAATACCACTTCATAAGGAAATACAGTTTTGCAGAGTAAAGACATATACGTACGCATTGGAAACTCTTTACGAGAAGAAATAACGCATCTTACAAAATTAGCATGTATCTCCAAAACTACACGTTGTATCTCGAAAAGAATTGTTGTGGCGTGTACGTCTTAACATGTAGCATCTAAAGAGAACCAAAAGGAGAATTTTCTTTCGTCAAAATTTTTCAGAAAATCACGTTTTAAGGAAATCCCGCATCGTGCGAAATTATCTTGTTTTTCCTAAACAACACGTTGTAAGTCGAAAAGCTTTCATGTTGCGTGTATGTCTAAGTGTGTAGCCTCAAAAGAGAAGGCACAGGACAGTTTTCTCTCGAAAGGATATGTAAGAATACCACTTCATAAGGAAATACAGTTTTGCAGAGTAAAGACATATACGTACGCATTGGAAACTCTTTACGAGAAGAAATAACGCATCGTACAAAATTAGCTTGTATCTCCAAAACTACACGTTGTATCTCGAAAAGAATTGTTGTGGCGTGTACGTCTTAACATGTAGCATCTAAAGAGAACCAAAAGGAGAATTTTCTTTCGTCAAAATTTTTCAGAAAATCACGTTTTAAGGAAATCCCGCATCGTGCGAAATTATCTTGTTTTTCCTAAACAACACGTTGTAAGTCGAAAAGCTTTCATGTTGCGTGTATGTCTAAGTGTGTAACCTCAAAAGAGAAGGCACAGGACAGTTTTCTCTCGAAAGGATATGTAAGAATACCACTTCATAAGGAAATACAGTTTTGCAGAGTAAAGACATATACGTACGCATTGGAAACTCTTTACGAGAAGAAATAACGCATCGTACAAAATTAGCTTGTATCTCCAAAACTACACGTTGTATCTCGAAAAGAATTGTTGTGGCGTGTACGTCTTAACATGTAGCATCTAAAGAGAACCAAAAGGAGAATTTTCTTTCGTCAAAATTTTTCAGAAAATCACGTTTTAAGGAAATCCCGCATCGTGCGAAATTATCTTGTTTTTCCTAAACAACACGTTGTAAGTCGAAAAGCTTTCATGTTGCGTGTATGTCTAAGTGTGTAGCCTCAAAAGAGAAGGCACAGGACAGTTTTCTCTCGAAAGGATATGTAAGAATACCACTTCATAAGGAAATACAGTTTTGCAGAGTAAAGACATATACGTACGCATTGGAAACTCTTTACGAGAAGAAATAACGCATAGTACAAAATTAGCTTGTATCTCCAAAACTACACGTTGTATCTCGAAAAGAATTGTTGTGGCGTGTACGTCTTAACATGTAGCATCTAAAGAGAACCAAAAGGAGAATTTTTTTCGTCAAAATTTTTCAGAAAATCACGTTTTAAGGAAATCCCGCATCGTGCGAAATTATCTTGTTTTTCCTAAACAACACGTTGTAAGTCGAAAAGCTTTCATGTTGCGTGTATGTCTAAGTGTGTAGCCTCAAAAGAGAAGGCACAGGACAGTTTTCTCTCGAAAGGATATGTAAGTATACCACTTCATGAGGAAATACAATTTTGCAGAGTAAAGACATATACGTACGCATTGGAAACTCTTTACGAGAAGAAATAACGCATAGTACAAAATTAGCTTGTATCTCCAAAACTACACGTTGTATCTCGAAAAGAATTGTTGTGGCGTGTACGTCTTAACATGTAGCATCTAAAGAGAACCAAAAGGAGAATTTTCTTTCGTCAAAATTTTTCTTAAAATCACGTTTTAAGGAAATCCCGCATCGTGCGAAATTATCTTGTTTTTCCTAAACAACACGTTGTAAGTCGAAAAGCTTTCATGTTGCGTGTATGTCTAAGTGTGTAGCCTCAAAAGAGAAGGCACAGGACAGTTTTCTCTCGAGAGGATATGTAAGTATACCACTTCATAAGGAAATACAGTTTTGCAGAGTAAAGACATATACGTACGCATTGGAAACTCTTTACGAGAAGAAATAACGCATCGTACAAAATTAGCTTGTATCTCCAAAACTACACGTTGTATCTCGAAAAGAATTGTTGTGGCGTGTACGTCTTAACATGTAGCATCTAAAGAGAACCAAAAGGAGAATTTTCTTTCGTCAAAATTTTTCAGATTTTCACGTTTTAAGGAAATCCCGCATCGTGCGAAATTATCTTGTTTTTCCTAAACAACACGTTGTAAGTCGAAAAGCTTTCATGTTGCGTGTATGTCTAAGTGTGTAACCTCAAAAGAGAAGGCACAGGACAGTTTTCTCTCGAAAGGATATGTAAGAATACCACTTCATAAGGAAATACAGTTTTGCAGAGTAAAGACATATACGTACGCATTGGAAACTCTTTACGAGAAGAAATAACGCATCGTACAAAATTAGCTTGTATCTCCAAAACTACACGTTGTATCTCGAAAAGAATTGTTGTGGCGTGTACGTCTTAACATGTAGCATCTAAAGAGAACCAAAAGGAGAATTTTCTTTCGTCAAAATTTTTCAGAAAATCACGTTTTAAGGAAATCCCGCATCGTGCGAAATTATCTTGTTTTTCCTAAACAACACGTTGTAAGTCGAAAAGCTTTCATGTTGCGTGTATGTCTAAGTGTGTAGCCTCAAAAGAGAAGGCACAGGACAGTTTTCTCTCGAAAGGATATGTAAGAATACCACTTCATAAGGAAATACAGTTTTGCAGAGTAAAGACATATACGTACGCATTGGAAACTCTTTACGAGAAGAAATAACGCATAGTACAAAATTAGCTTGTATCTCCAAAACTACACGTTGTATCTCGAAAAGAATTGTTGTGGCGTGTACGTCTTAACATGTAGCATCTAAAGAGAACCAAAAGGAGAATTTTTTTCGTCAAAATTTTTCAGAAAATCACGTTTTAAGGAAATCCCGCATCGTGCGAAATTATCTTGTTTTTCCTAAACAACACGTTGTAAGTCGAAAAGCTTTCATGTTGCGTGTATGTCTAAGTGTGTAGCCTCAAAAGAGAAGGCACAGGACAGTTTTCTCTCGAAAGGATATGTAAGTATACCACTTCATGAGGAAATACAATTTTGCAGAGTAAAGACATATACGTACGCATTGGAAACTCTTTACGAGAAGAAATAACGCATAGTACAAAATTAGCTTGTATCTCCAAAACTACACGTTGTATCTCGAAAAGAATTGTTGTGGCGTGTACGTCTTAACATGTAGCATCTAAAGAGAACCAAAAGGAGAATTTTCTTTCGTCAAAATTTTTCAGAAAATCACGTTTTAAGGAAATCCCGCATCGTGCGAAATTATCTTGTTTTTCCTAAACAACACGTTGTAAGTCGAAAAGCTTTCATGTTGCGTGTATGTCTAAGTGTGTAGCCTCAAAAGAGAAGGCACAGGACAGTTTTCTCTCGAGAGGATATGTAAGTATACCACTTCATAAGGAAATACAGTTTTGCAGAGTAAAGACATATACGTACGCATTGGAAACTCTTTACGAGAAGAAATAACGCATCGTACAAAATTAGCTTGTATCTCCAAAACTACACGTTGTATCTCGAAAAGAATTGTTGTGGCGTGTACGTCTTAACATGTAGCATCTAAAGAGAACCAAAAGGAGAATTTTCTTTCGTCAAAATTTTTCAGATTTTCACGTTTTAAGGAAATCCCGCATCGTGCGAAATTATCTTGTTTTTCCTAAACAACACGTTGTAAGTCGAAAAGCTTTCATGTTGCGTGTATGTCTAAGTGTGTAACCTCAAAAGAGAAGGCACAGGACAGTTTTCTCTCGAAAGGATATGTAAGAATACCACTTCATAAGGAAATACAGTTTTGCAGAGTAAAGACATATACGTACGCATTGGAAACTCTTTACGAGAAGAAATAACGCATCGTACAAAATTAGCTTGTATCTCCAAAACTACACGTTGTATCTCGAAAAGAATTGTTGTGGCGTGTACGTCTTAACATGTAGCATCTAAAGAGAACCAAAAGGAGAATTTTCTTTCGTCAAAATTTTTCAGAAAATCACGTTTTAAGGAAATCCCGCATCGTGCGAAATTATCTTGTTTTTCCTAAACAACACGTTGTAAGTCGAAAAGCTTTCATGTTGCGTGTATGTCTAAGTGTGTAGCCTCAAAAGAGAAGGCACAGGACAGTTTTCTCTCGAAAGGATATGTAAGAATACCACTTCATAAGGAAATACAGTTTTGCAGAGTAAAGACATATACGTACGCATTGGAAACTCTTTACGAGAAGTAATAACGCATCATACAAAATTAGATTGTATCTCCAAAACTACACGTTGTATCTCGAAAAGAATTTTTGCGGCGTGTACGTCTTAACATGTAGCATCTAAAGAGAACCAAAAGGAGAATTTTCTTTCGTCAAAATTTTTCAGAAAATCACGTTTTAAGGAAATCCCGCATCGTGCGAAATTATCTTGTTTTTCCTAAACAACACGTTGTAAGTCGAAAAGCTTTCATGTTGCGTGTATGTCTAAGTGTGTAGCCTCAAAAGAGAAGGCACAGGACAGTTTTCTCTCGAAAGGATATGTAAGAATACCACTTCATGAGGAAATACAGTTTTGCAGAGTAAAGACATATACGTGCGCATTGGAAACTCTTTACGAGAAGAAATAACGCATCGTACAAAATTAGCTTGTATCTCCAAAACTACACGTTGTATCTCGAAAAGAATTGTTGTGGCGTGTACGTCTTAACATGTAGCATCTAAAGAGAACCAAAAGGAGAATTTTCTTTCGTCAAAATTTTTCAGAAATTCACGTTTTAAGGAAATCCCGCATCGTGCGAAATTATCTTGTTTTTCCTAAACAACACGTTGTAAGTCGAAAAGCTTTCATGTTGCGTGTATGTCTAAGTGTGTAGCCTCAAAAGAGAAGGCACAGGACAGTTTTCTCTCGAAAGGATATGTAAGAATACCACTTCATAAGGAAATACAGTTTTGCAGAGTAAAGACATATACGTACGCATTGGAAACTCTTTACGAGAAGAAATAACGCATAGTACAAAATTAGCTTGTATCTCCAAAACTACACGTTGTATCTCGAAAAGAATTGTTGTGGCGTGTACGTCTTAACATGTAGCATCTAAAGAGAACCAAAAGGAGAATTTTCTTTCGTCAAAATTTTTCAGAAAATCACGTTTTAAGGAAATCCCGCATCGTGCGAAATTATCTTGTTTTTCCTAAACAACACGTTGTAAGTCGAAAAGCTTTCATGTTGCGTGTATGTCTAACTGTGTAGCCTCAAAAGAGAAGGCACAGGACAGTTTTCTCTCGAAAGGATATGTAAGAATACCACTTCATAAGGAAATACAGTTTTGCAGTGTAAAGACATATACGTACGCATTGGAAACTCTTTACGAGAAGAAATAACGCATCGTACAAAATTAGCTTGTATCTCCAAAACTACACGTTGTATCTCGAAAAGAATTGTTGTGGCATGTACGTCTTAACATGTAGCATCTAAAGAGAACCAAAAGGAGAATTTTCTTTCGTCAAAATTTTTCAGAAAATCACGTTTTAAGGAAATCCCGCATCGTGCGAAATTATCTTGTTTTTCCTAAACAACACGTTGTAAGTCGAAAAGCTTTCATGTTGCGTGTATGTCTAAGTGTGTAGCCTCAAAAGAGAAGGCACAGGACAGTTTTCTCTCGAAAGGATATGTAAGAATACCACTTCATAAGGAAATACAGTTTTGCAGAGTAAAGACATATACGTACGCATTGGAAACTCTTTACGAGAAGAAATAACGCATCGTACAAAATTAGCTTGTATCTCCAAAACTACACGTTGTATCTCGAAAAGAATTGTTGTGGCGTGTACGTCTTAACATGTAGCATCTAAAGAGAACCAAAAGGAGAATTTTCTTTCGTCAAAATTTTTCAGAAAATCACGTTTTAAGGAAATCCCGCATCGTGCGAAATTATCTTGTTTTTCCTAAACAACACGTTGTAAGTCGAAAAGCTTTCATGTTGCGTGTATGTCTAAGTGTGTAGCCTCAAAAGAGAAGGCACAGGACAGTTTTCTCTCGAAAGGATATGTAAGAATACCACTTCATAAGGAAATACAGTTTTGCAGAGTAAAGACATATACGTACGCATTGGAAACTCTTTACGAGAAGAAATAACGCATAGTACAAAATTAGCTTGTATCTCCAAAACTACACGTTGTATCTCGAAAAGAATTGTTGTGGCGTGTACGTCTTAACATGTAGCATCTAAAGAGAACCAAAAGGAGAATTTTCTTTCGTCAAAATTTTTCAGAAAATCACGTTTTAAGGAAATCCCGCATCGTGCGAAATTATCTTGTTTTTCCTAAACAACACGTTGTAAGTCGAAAAGCTTTCATGTTGCGTGTATGTCTAAGTGTGTAGCCTCAAAAGAGAAGGCACAGGACAGTTTTCTCTCGAAAGGATATGTAAGAATACCACTTCATAAGGAAATACAGTTTTGCAGAGTAAAGACATATACGTACGCATTGGAAACTCTTTACGAGAAGAAATAACGCATCGTACAAAATTAGCTTGTATCTCCAAAACTACACGTTGTATCTCGAAAAGAATTGTTGTGGCGTGTACGTCTTAACATGTAGCATCTAAAGAGAACCAAAAGGTGAATTTTCTTTCGTCAAAATTTTTCAGAAAATCACGTTTTAAGGAAATCCCGCATCGTGCGAAATTATCTTGTTTTTCCTAAACAACACGTTGTAAGTCGAAAAGCTTTCATGTTGCGTGTATGTCTAAGTGTGTAGCCTCAAAAGAGAAGGCACAGGACAGTTTTCTCTCGAAAGGATATGTAAGTATACCACTTCATAAGGAAATACAGTTTTGCAGAGTAAAGACATATATGTACGCATTGGAAACTCTTTACGAGAAGAAATAACGCATCGTACAAAATTAGCTTGTATCTCCAAAACTACACGTTGTATCTCGAAAAGAATTGTTGTGGCGTGTACGTCTTAACATGTAGCATCTAAAGAGAACCAAAAGGAGAATTTTCTTTCGTCAAAATTTTTCAGAAAATCACGTTTTAAGGAAATCCCGCATCGTGCGAAATTATCTTGTTTTTCCTAAACAACACGTTGTAAGTCGAAAAGCTTTCATGTTGCGTGTATGTCTAAGTGTGTAGCCTCAAAAGAGAAGGCACAGGACAGTTTTCTCTCGAAAGGATATGTAAGAATACCACTTCATAAGGAAATACAGTTTTGCAGAGTAAAGACATATACGTACGCATTGGAAACTCTTTACGAGAAGAAATAACGCATCTTACAAAATTAGCATGTATCTCCAAAACTACACGTTGTATCTCGAAAAGAATTGTTGTGGCGTGTACGTCTTAACATGTAGCATCTAAAGAGAACCAAAAGGAGAATTTTCTTTCGTCAAAATTTTTCAGAAAATCACGTTTTAAGGAAATCCCGCATCGTGCGAAATTATCTTGTTTTTCCTAAACAACACGTTGTAAGTCGAAAAGCTTTCATGTTGCGTGTATGTCTAAGTGTGTAGCCTCAAAAGAGAAGGCACAGGACAGTTTTCTCTCGAAAGGATATGTAAGAATACCACTTCATAAGGAAATACAGTTTTGCAGAGTAAAGACATATACGTACGCATTGGAAACTCTTTACGAGAAGAAATAACGCATCGTACAAAATTAGCTTGTATCTCCAAAACTACACGTTGTATCTCGAAAAGAATTGTTGTGGCGTGTACGTCTTAACATGTAGCATCTAAAGAGAACCAAAAGGAGAATTTTCTTTCGTCAAAATTTTTCAGAAAATCACGTTTTAAGGAAATCCCGCATCGTGCGAAATTATCTTGTTTTTCCTAAACAACACGTTGTAAGTCGAAAAGCTTTCATGTTGCGTGTATGTCTAAGTGTGTAGCCTCAAAAGAGAAGGCACAGGACAGTTTTCTCTCGAAAGGATATGTAAGAATACCACTTCATAAGGAAATACAGTTTTGCAGAGTAAAGACATATACGTACGCATTGGAAACTCTTTACGAGAAGAAATAACGCATCGTACAAAATTAGCTTGTATCTCCAAAACTACACGTTGTATCTCGAAAAGAATTGTTGTGGCGTGTACGTCTTAACATGTAGCATCTAAAGAGAACCAAAAGGAGAATTTTCTTTCGTCAAAATTTTTCAGAAAATCACGTTTTAAGGAAATCCCGCATCGTGCGAAATTATCTTGTTTTTCCTACACAACACGTTGTAAGTCGAAAAGCTTTCATGTTGCGTGTATGTCTAAGTGTGTAGCCTCAAAAGAGAAGGCACAGGACAGTTTTCTCTCGAAAGGATATGTAAGAATACCACTTCATAAGGAAATACAGTTTTGCAGAGTAAAGACATATACGTACGCATTGGAAACTCTTTATGAGAAGAAATAACGCATCGTACAAAATTAGCTTGTATCTCCAAAACTACACGTTGTATCTCGAAAAGAATTGTTGTGGCGTGTACGTCTTAACATGTAGCATCTAAAGAGAACCAAAAGGTGAATTTTCTTTCGTCAAAATTTTTCAGAAAATGACGTTTTAAGGAAATCCCGCATCGTGCGAAATTATCTTGTTTTTCCTAAACAACACGTTGTAAGTCGAAAAGCTTTCATGTTGCGTGTATGTCTAAGTGTGTAGCCTCAAAAGAGAAGGCACAGGACAGTTTTCTCTCGAAAGGATATGTAAGAATACCACTTCATAAGGAAATACAGTTTTGCAGAGTAAAGACATATACGTACGCATTGGAAACTCTTTACGAGAAGAAATAACGCATCGTACAAAATTAGCTTGTATCTCCAAAACTACACGTTGTATCTCGAAAAGAATTGTTGTGGCGTGTACGTCTTAACATGTAGCATCTAAAGAGAACCAAAAGGAGAATTTTCTTTCGTCAAAATTTTTCAGAAAATCACGTTTTAAGGAAATCCCGCATCGTGCGAAATTATCTTGTTTTTCCTAAACAACACGTTGTAAGTCGAAAAGCTTTTATGTTGCGTGTATGTCTAAGTGTGTAGCCTCAAAAGAGAAGGCACAGGACAGTTTTCTCTCGAAAGGATATGTAAGAATACCACTTCATAAGGAAATACAGTTTTGCAGAGTAAAGACATATACGTACGCATTGGAAACTCTTTACGAGAAGAAATAACGCATCTTACAAAATTAGCATGTATCTCCAAAACTACACGTTGTATCTCGAAAAGAATTGTTGTGGCGTGTACGTCTTAACATGTAGCATCTAAAGAGAACCAAAAGGAGAATTTTCTTTCGTCAAAATTTTTCAGAAAATCACGTTTTAAGGAAATCCCGCATCGTGCGAAATTATCTTGTTTTTCCTAAACAACACGTTGTAAGTCGAAAAGCTTTCATGTTGCGTGTATGTCTAAGTGTGTAGCCTCAAAAGAGAAGGCACAGGACAGTTTTCTCTCGAAAGGATATGTAAGAATACCACTTCATAAGGAAATACAGTTTTGCAGAGTAAAGACATATACGTACGCATTGGAAACTCTTTACGAGAAGAAATAACGCATCGTACAAAATTAGCTTGTATCTCCAAAACTACACGTTGTATCTCGAAAAGAATTGTTGTGGCGTGTACGTCTTAACATGTAGCATCTAAAGAGAACCAAAAGGAGAATTTTCTTTCGTCAAAATTTTTCAGAAAATCACGTTTTAAGGAAATCCCGCATCGTGCGAAATTATCTTGTTTTTCCTAAACAACACGTTGTAAGTCGAAAAGCTTTCATGTTGCGTGTATGTCTAAGTGTGTAGCCTCAAAAGAGAAGGCACAGGACAGTTTTCTCTCGAAAGGATATGTAAGAATACCACTTCATAAGGAAATACAGTTTTGCAGAGTAAAGACATATACGTACGCATTGGAAACTCTTTACGAGAAGAAATAACGCATCTTACAAAATTAGCTTGTATCTCCAAAACTACACGTTGTATCTCGAAAAGAATTGTTGTGGCGTGTACGTCTTAACATGTAGCATCTAAAGAGAACCAAAAGGAGAATTTTCTTTCGTCAAAATTTTTCAGAAAATCACGTTTTAAGGAAATCCCGCATCGTGCGAAATTATCTTGTTTTTCCTACACAACACGTTGTAAGTCGAAAAGCTTTCATGTTGCGTGTATGTCTAAGTGTGTAGCCTCAAAAGAGAAGGCACAGGACAGTTTTCTCTCGAAAGGATATGTAAGAATACCACTTCATAAGGAAATACAGTTTTGCAGAGTAAAGACATATACGTACGCATTGGAAACTCTTTATGAGAAGAAATAACGCATCGTACAAAATTAGCTTGTATCTCCAAAACTACACGTTGTATCTCGAAAAGAATTGTTGTGGCGTGTACGTCTTAACATGTAGCATCTAAAGAGAACCAAAAGGTGAATTTTCTTTCGTCAAAATTTTTCAGAAAATGACGTTTTAAGGAAATCCCGCATCGTGCGAAATTATCTTGTTTTTCCTAAACAACACGTTGTAAGTCGAAAAGCTTTCATGTTGCGTGTATGTCTAAGTGTGTAGCCTCAAAAGAGAAGGCACAGGACAGTTTTCTCTCGAAAGGATATGTAAGAATACCACTTCATAAGGAAATACAGTTTTGCAGAGTAAAGACATATACGTACGCATTGGAAACTCTTTACGAGAAGAAATAACGCATCGTACAAAATTAGCTTGTATCTCCAAAACTACACGTTGTATCTCGAAAAGAATTGTTGTGGCGTGTACGTCTTAACATGTAGCATCTAAAGAGAACCAAAAGGAGAATTTTCTTTCGTCAAAATTTTTCAGAAAATCACGTTTTAAGGAAATCCCGCATCGTGCGAAATTATCTTGTTTTTCCTAAACAACACGTTGTAAGTCGAAAAGCTTTTATGTTGCGTGTATGTCTAAGTGTGTAGCCTCAAAAGAGAAGGCACAGGACAGTTTTCTCTCGAAAGGATATGTAAGAATACCACTTCATAAGGAAATACAGTTTTGCAGAGTAAAGACATATACGTACGCATTGGAAACTCTTTACGAGAAGAAATAACGCATCTTACAAAATTAGCATGTATCTCCAAAACTACACGTTGTATCTCGAAAAGAATTGTTGTGGCGTGTACGTCTTAACATGTAGCATCTAAAGAGAACCAAAAGGAGAATTTTCTTTCGTCAAAATTTTTCAGAAAATCACGTTTTAAGGAAATCCCGCATCGTGCGAAATTATCTTGTTTTTCCTAAACAACACGTTGTAAGTCGAAAAGCTTTCATGTTGCGTGTATGTCTAAGTGTGTAGCCTCAAAAGAGAAGGCACAGGACAGTTTTCTCTCGAAAGGATATGTAAGAATACCACTTCATAAGGAAATACAGTTTTGCAGAGTAAAGACATATACGTACGCATTGGAAACTCTTTACGAGAAGAAATAACGCATCGTACAAAATTAGCTTGTATCTCCAAAACTACACGTTGTATCTCGAAAAGAATTGTTGTGGCGTGTACGTCTTAACATGTAGCATCTAAAGAGAACCAAAAGGAGAATTTTCTTTCGTCAAAATTTTTCAGAAAATCACGTTTTAAGGAAATCCCGCATCGTGCGAAATTATCTTGTTTCTCCTAAACAACACGTTGTAAGTCGAAAAGCTTTCATGTTGCGTGTATGTCTAAGTGTGTAGCCTCAAAAGAGAAGGCACAGGACAGTTTTCTCTCGAAAGGATATGTAAGAATACCACTTCATAAGGAAATACAGTTTTGCAGAGTAAAGACATATACGTACGCATTGGAAACTCTTTACTAGAAGAAATAACGCATAGTACAAAATTAGCTTGTATCTCCAAAACTACACGTTGTATCTCGAAAAGAATTGTTGTGGCGTGTACGTCTTAACATGTAGCATCTAAAGAGAACCAAAAGGAGAATTTTCTTTCGTCAAAATTTTTCAGAAAATCACGTTTTAAGGAAATCCCGCATCGTGCGAAATTATCTTGTTTTTCCTACACAACACGTTGTAAGTCGAAAAGCTTTCATGTTGCGTGTATGTCTAAGTGTGTAGCCTCAAAAGAGAAGGCACAGGACAGTTTTCTCTCGAAAGGATATGTAAGAATACCACTTCATAAGGAAATACAGTTTTGCAGAGTAAAGACATATACGTACGCATTGGAAACTCTTTATGAGAAGAAATAACGCATCGTACAAAATTAGCTTGTATCTCCAAAACTACACGTTGTATCTCGAAAAGAATTGTTGTGGCGTGTACGTCTTAACATGTAGCATCTAAAGCTAACCAAAAGGTGAATTTTCTTTCGTCAAAATTTTTCAGAAAATGACGTTTTAAGGAAATCCCGCATCGTGCGAAATTATCTTGTTTTTCCTAAACAACACGTTGTAAGTCGAAAAGCTTTCATGTTGCGTGTATGTCTAAGTGTGTAGCCTCAAAAGAGAAGGCACAGGACAGTTTTCTCTCGAAAGGATATGTAAGAATACCACTTCATAAGGAAATACAGTTTTGCAGAGTAAAGACATATACGTACGCATTGGAAACTCTTTACGAGAAGAAATAACGCATCGTACAAAATTAGCTTGTATCTCCAAAACTACACGTTATATCTCGAAAAGAATTGTTGTGGCGTGTACGTCTTAACATGTAGCATCTAAAGAGAACCAAAAGGAGAATTTTCTTTCGTCAAAATTTTTCAGAAAATCACGTTTTAAGGAAATCCCGCATCGTGCGAAATTATCTTGTTTTTCCTAAACAACACGTTGTAAGTCGAAAAGCTTTCATGTTGCGTGTATGTCTAAGTGTGTAGCCTCAAAAGAGAAGGCACAGGACAGTTTTCTCTCGAAAGGATATGTAAGAATACCACTTCATAAGGAAATACAGTTTTGCAGAGTAAAGACATATACGTACGCATTGGAAACTCTTTACGAGAAGAAATAACGCATCTTACAAAATTAGCATGTATCTCCAAAACTACACGTTGTATCTCGAAAAGAATTGTTGTGGCGTGTACGTCTTAACATGTAGCATCTAAAGAGAACCAAAAGGAGAATTTTCTTTCGTCAAAATTTTTCAGAAAATCACGTTTTAAGGAAATCCCGCATCGTGCGAAATTATCTTGTTTTTCCTAAACAACACGTTGTAAGTCGAAAAGCTTTCATGTTGCGTGTATGTCTAAGTGTGTAGCCTCAAAAGAGAAGGCACAGGACAGTTTTCTCTCGAAAGGATATGTAAGAATACCACTTCATAAGGAAATACAGTTTTGCAGAGTAAAGACATATACGTACGCATTGGAAACTCTTTACGAGAAGAAATAACGCATCGTACAAAATTAGCTTGTATCTCCAAAACTACACGTTGTATCTCGAAAAGAATTGTTGTGGCGTGTACGTCTTAACATGTAGCATCTAAAGAGAACCAAAAGGAGAATTTTCTTTCGTCAAAATTTTTCAGAAAATCACGTTTTAAGGAAATCCCGCATCGTGCGAAATTATCTTGTTTTTCCTAAACAACACGTTGTAAGTCGAAAAGCTTTCATGTTGCGTGTATGTCTAAGTGTGTAGCCTCAAAAGAGAAGGCACAGGACAGTTTTCTCTCGAAAGGATATGTAAGAATACCACTTCATAAGGAAATACAGTTTTGCAGAGTAAAGACATATACGTATGCATTGGAAACTCTTTACGAGAAGAAATAACGCATCGTACAAAATTAGCTTGTATCTCCAAAACTACACGTTGTATCTCGAAAAGAATTGTTGTGGCGTGTACGTCTTAACATGTAGCATCTAAAGAGAACCAAAAGGAGAATTTTCTTTCGTCAAAATTTTTCAGAAATTCACGTTTTAAGGAAATCCCGCATCGTGCGAAATTATCTTGTTTTTCCTAAACAACACGTTGTAAGTCGAAAAGCTTTCATGTTGCGGGTATGTCTAAGTGTGTAGCCTCAAAAGAGAAGGCACAGGACAGTTTTCTCTCGAAAGGATATGTAAGAATACCACTTCATAAGGAAATACAGTTTTGCAGAGTAAAGACATATACGTACGCATTGGAAACTCTTTACGAGAAGAAATAACGCATAGTACAAAATTAGCTTGTATCTCCAAAACTACACGTTGTATCTCGAAAAGAATTGTTGTGGCGTGTACGTCTTAACATGTAGCATCTAAAGAGAACCAAAAGGAGAATTTTCTTTCGTCAAAATTTTTCAGAAAATCACGTTTTAAGGAAATCCCGCATCGTGCGAAATTATCTTGTTTTTCCTAAACAACACGTTGTAAGTCGAAAAGCTTTCATGTTGCGTGTATGTCTAAGTGTGTAGCCTCAAAAGAGAAGGCACAGGACAGTTTTCTCTCGAAAGGATATGTAAGAATACCACTTCATAAGGAAATACAGTTTTGCAGAGTAAAGACATATACGTACGCATTGGAAACTCTTTACGAGAAGAAATAACGCATCGTACAAAATTAGCTTGTATCTCCAAAACTACACGTTGTGTCTCGAAAAGAATTGTTGTGGCGTGTACGTCTTAACATGTAGCATCTAAAGAGAACCAAAAGGAGAATTTTCTTTCGTCAAAATTTTTCAGAAAATCACGTTTTAAGGAAATCCCGCATCGTGCGAAATTATCTTGTTTTTCCTAAACAACACGTTGTAAGTCGAAAAGCTTTCATGTTGCGTGTATGTCTAAGTGTGTAGCCTCAAAAGAGAAGGCACAGGACAGTTTTCTCTCGAAAGGATATGTAAGAATACCACTTCATGAGGAAATACAGTTTTGCAGAGTAAAGACATATACGTACGCATTGGAAACTCTTTACGAGAAGAAATAACGCATCGTACAAAATTAGCTTGTATCTCCAAAACTACACGTTGTATCTCGAAAAGAATTGTTGTGGCGTGTACGTCTTAACATGTAGCATCTAAAGAGAACCAAAAGGAGAATTTTCTTTCGTCAAAATTTTTCAGAAAATCACGTTTTAAGGAAATCCCGCATCGTGCGAAATTATCTTGTTTTTCCTAAACAACACGTTGTAAGTCGAAAAGCTTTCATGTTGCGTGTATGTCTAAGTGTGTAGCCTCAAAAGAGAAGGCACAGGACAGTTTTCTCTCGAAAGGATATGTAAGAATACCACTTCATTAGGAAATACAGTTTTGCAGAGTAAAGACATATACGTACGCATTGGAAACTCTTTACGAGAAGAAATAACGCATCGTACAAAATTAGCTTGTATCTCCAAAACTACACGTTGTATCTCGAAAAGAATTGTTGTGGCGTGTACGTCTTAACATGTAGCATCTAAAGAGAACCAAAAGGTGAATTTTCTTTCGTCAAAATTTTTCAGAAAATCACGTTTTAAGGAAATCCCGCATCGTGCGAAATTATCTTGTTTTTCCTAAACAACACGTTGTAAGTCGAAAAGCTTTCATGTTGCGTGTATGTCTAAGTGTGTAGCCTCAAAAGAGAAGGCACAGGACAGTTTTCTCTCGAAAGGATATGTAAGAATACCACTTCATAAGGAAATACAGTTTTGCAGAGTAAAGACATATACGTACGCATTGGAAACTCTTTACGAGAAGAAATAACGCATCGTACAAAATTAGCTTGTATCTCCAAAACTACACGTTGTATCTCGAAAAGAATTGTTGTGGCGTGTACGTCTTAACATGTAGCATCTAAAGAGAACCAAAAGGAGAATTTTCTTTCGTCAAAATTTTTCAGAAAATCACGTTTTAAGGAAATCCCGCATCGTGCGAAATTATCTTGTTTTTCCTAAACAACACGTTGTAAGTCGAAAAGCTTTCATGTTGCGTGTATGTCTAAGTGTGTAGCCTCAAAAGAGAAGGCACAGGACAGTTTTCTCTCGAAAGGATATGTAAGAATACCACTTCATAAGGAAATACAGTTTTGCAGAGTAAAGACATATACGTACGCATTGGAAACTCTTTACGAGAAGAAATAACGCATCTTACAAAATTAGCATGTATCTCCAAAACTACACGTTGTATCTCGAAAAGAATTGTTGTGGCGTGTACGTCTTAACATGTAGCATCTAAAGAGAACCAAAAGGAGAATTTTCTTTCGTCAAAATTTTTCAGAAAATCACGTTTTAAGGAAATCCCGCATCGTGCGAAATTATCTTGTTTTTCCTAAACAACACGTTGTAAGTCGAAAAGCTTTCATGTTGCGTGTATGTCTAAGTGTGTAGCCTCAAAAGAGAAGGCACAGGACAGTTTTCTCTCGAAAGGATATGTAAGAATACCACTTCATAAGGAAATACAGTTTTGCAGAGTAAAGACATATACGTACGCATTGGAAACTCTTTACGAGAAGAAATAACGCATCGTACAAAATTAGCTTGTATCTCCAAAACTACACGTTGTATCTCGAAAAGAATTGTTGTGGCGTGTACGTCTTAACATGTAGCATCTAAAGAGAACCAAAAGGTGAATTTTCTTTCGTCAAAATTTTTCAGAAAATCACGTTTTAAGGAAATCCCGCATCGTGCGAAATTATCTTGTTTTTCCTAAACAACACGTTGTAAGTCGAAAAGCTTTCATGTTGCGTGTATGTCTAAGTGTGTAGCCTCAAAAGAGAAGGCACAGGACAGTTTTCTCTCGAAAGGATATGTAAGAATACCACTTCATAAGGAAATACAGTTTTGCAGAGTAAAGACATATACGTACGCATTGGAAACTCTTTAGGAGAAGAAATAACGCATCGTACAAAATTAGCTTGTATCTCCAAAACTACACGTTGTATCTCGAAAAGAATTGTTGTGGCGTGTACGTCTTAACATGTAGCATCTAAAGAGAACCAAAAGGAGAATTTTCTTTCGTCAAAATTTTTCAGAAAATCACGTTTTAAGGAAATCCCGCATCGTGCGAAATTATCTTGTTTTTCCTAAACAACACGTTGTAAGTCGAAAAGCTTTCATGTTGCGTGTATGTCTAAGTGTGTAGCCTCAAAAGAGAAGGCACAGGACAGTTTTCTCTCGAAAGGATATGTAAGAATACCACTTCATAAGGAAATACAGTTTTGCAGAGTAAAGACATATACGTACGCATTGGAAACTCTTTACGAGAAGAAATAACGCATCGTACAAAATTAGCTTGTATCTCCAAAACTACACGTTGTATCTCGAAAAGAATTGTTGTGGCGTGTACGTCTTAACATGTAGCATCTAAAGAGAACCAAAAGGAGAATTTTCTTTCGTCAAAATTTTTCAGAAAATCACGTTTTAAGGAAATCCCGCATCGTGCGAAATTATCTTGTTTTTCCTAAACAACACGTTGTAAGTCGAAAAGCTTTCATGTTGCGTGTATGTCTAAGTGTGTAGCCTCAAAAGAGAAGGCACAGGACAGTTTTCTCTCGAAAGGATATGTAAGAATACCACTTCATAAGGAAATACAGTTTTGCAGAGTAAAGCATATATGTACGCATTGGAAACTCTTTACGAGAAGAAATAACGCATCGTACAAAATTAGCTTGTATCTCCAAAACTACACGTTGTATCTCGAAAAGAATTGTTGTGGCGTGTACGTCTTAACATGTAGCATCTAAAGAGAACCAAAAGGAGAATTTTCTTTCGTCAAAATTTTTCAGAAAATCACGTTTTAAGGAAATCCCGCATCGTGCGAAATTATCTTGTTTTTCCTAAACAACACGTTGTAAGTCGACAAGCTTTCATGTTGCGTGTATGTCTAAGTGTGTAGCCTCAAAAGAGAAGGCACAGGACAGTTTTCTCTCGAAAGGATATGTAAGAATACCACTTCATAAGGAAATACAGTTTTGCAGAGTAAAGACATATACGTACGCATTGGAAACTCTTTAGGAGAAGAAATAACGCATCTTACAAAATTAGCTTGTATCTCCAAAACTACACGTTGTATCTCGAAAAGAATTGTTGTGGCGTGTACGTCTTAACATGTAGCATCTAAAGAGAACCAAAAGGAGAATTTTCTTTCGTCAAAATTTTTCAGAAAATCACGTTTTAAGGAAATCCCGCATCGTGCGAAATTATCTTGTTTTTCCTAAACAACACGTTGTAAGTCGAAAAGCTTTCATGTTGCGTGTATGTCTAAGTGTGTAGCCTCAAAAGAGAAGGCACAGGACAGTTTTCTCTCGAAAGGATATGTAAGAATACCACTTCATAAGGAAATACAGTTTTGCAGAGTAAAGACATATACGTACGCATTGGAAACTCTTTAGGAGAAGAAATAACGCATCTTACAAAATTAGCTTGTATCTCCAAAACTACACGTTGTATCTCGAAAAGAATTGTTGTGGCGTGTACGTCTTAACATGTAGCATCTAAAGAGAACCAAAAGGAGAATTTTCTTTCGTCAAAATTTTTCAGAAAATCACGTTTTAAGGAAATCCCGCATCGTGCGAAATTATCTTGTTTTTCCTAAACAACACGTTGTAAGTCGAAAAGCTTTCATGTTGCGTGTATGTCTAAGTGTGTAGCCTCAAAAGAGAAGGCACAGGACAGTTTTCTCTCGAAAGGATATGTAAGAATACCACTTCATAAGGAAATACAGTTTTGCAGAGTAAAGACATATACGTACGCATTGGAAACTCTTTACGAGAAGAAATAACGCATCGTACAAAATTAGCTTGTATCTCCAAAACTACACGTTGTATCTCGAAAAGAATTGTTGTGGCGTGTACGTCTTAACATGTAGCATCTAAAGAGAACCAAAAGGAGAATTTTCTTTCGTCAAAATTTTTCAGAAAATCACGTTTTAAGGAAATCCCGCATCGTGCGAAATTATCTTGTTTTTCCTAAACAACACGTTGTAAGTCGAAAAGCTTTCATGTTGCGTGTATGTCTAAGTGTGTAGCCTCAAAAGAGAAGGCACAGGACAGTTTTCTCTCGAAAGGATATGTAAGAATACCACTTCATAAGGAAATACAGTTTTGCAGAGTAAAGACATATACGTACGCATTGGAAACTCTTTACGAGAAGAAATAACGCATCTTACAAAATTAGCATGTATCTCCAAAACTACACGTTGTATCTCGAAAAGAATTGTTGTGGCGTGTACGTCTTAACATGTAGCATCTAAAGAGAACCAAAAGGAGAATTTTCTTTCGTCAAAATTTTTCAGAAAATCACGTTTTAAGGAAATCCCGCATCGTGCGAAATTATCTTGTTTTTCCTAAACAACACGTTGTAAGTCGAAAAGCTTTCATGTTGCGTGTATGTCTAAGTGTGTAGCCTCAAAAGAGAAGGCACAGGACAGTTTTCTCTCGAAAGGATATGTAAGAATACCACTTCATAAGGAAATACAGTTTTGCAGAGTAAAGACATATACGTACGCATTGGAAACTCTTTACGAGAAGAAATAACGCATCGTACAAAATTAGCTTGTATCTCCAAAACTACACGTTGTATCTCGAAAAGAATTGTTGTGGCGTGTACGTCTTAACATGTAGCATCTAAAGAGAACCAAAAGGAGAATTTTCTTTCGTCAAAATTTTTCAGAAAATCACGTTTTAAGGAAATCCCGCATCGTGCGAAATTATCTTGTTTTTCCTAAACAACACGTTGTAAGTCGACAAGCTTTCATGTTGCGTGTATGTCTAAGTGTGTAGCCTCAAAAGAGAAGGCACAGGACAGTTTTCTCTCGAAAGGATATGTAAGAATACCACTTCATAAGGAAATACAGTTTTGCAGAGTAAAGACATATACGTACGCATTGGAAACTCTTTACGAGAAGAAATAACGCATCGTACAAAATTAGCTTGTATCTCCAAAACTACACGTTGTATCTCGAAAAGAATTGTTGTGGCGTGTACGTCTTAACATGTAGCATCTAAAGAGAACCAAAAGGAGAATTTTCTTTCGTCAAAATTTTTCAGAAAATCACGTTTTAAGGAAATCCCGCATCGTGCGAAATTATCTTGTTTTTCCTAAACACGTTGTAAGTCGAAAAGCTTTCATGTTGCGTGTATGTCTAAGTGTGTAGCCTCAAAAGAGAAGGCACAGGACAGTTTTCTCTCGAAAGGATATGTAAGAATACCACTTCATAAGGAAATACAGTTTTGCAGAGTAAAGACATATACGTACGCATTGGAAACTCTTTAGGAGAAGAAATAACGCATCTTACAAAATTAGCTTGTATCTCCAAAACTACACGTTGTATCTCGAAAAGAATTGTTGTGGCGTGTACGTCTTAACATGTAGCATCTAAAGAGAACCAAAAGGAGAATTTTCTTTCGTCAAAATTTTTCAGAAAATCACGTTTTAAGGAAATCCCGCATCGTGCGAAATTATCTTGTTTTTCCTAAACAACACGTTGTAAGTCGAAAAGCTTTCATGTTGCGTGTATGTCTAAGTGTGTAGCCTCAAAAGAGAAGGCACAGGACAGTTTTCTCTCGAAAGGATATGTAAGAATACCACTTCATAAGGAAATACAGTTTTGCAGAGTAAAGACATATACGTACGCATTGGAAACTCTTTACGAGAAGAAATAACGCATCGTACAAAATTAGCTTGTATCTCCAAAACTACACGTTGTATCTCGAAAAGAATTGTTGTGGCGTGTACGTCTTAACATGTAGCATCTAAAGAGAACCAAAAGGAGAATTTTCTTTCGTCAAAATTTTTCAGAAAATCACGTTTTAAGGAAATCCCGCATCGTGCGAAATTATCTTGTTTTTCCTAAACAACACGTTGTAAGTCGAAAAGCTTTCATGTTGCGTGTATGTCTAAGTGTGTAGCCTCAAAAGAGAAGGCACAGGACAGTTTTCTCTCGAAAGGATATGTAAGAATACCACTTCATAAGGAAATACAGTTTTGCAGAGTAAAGACATATACGTACGCATTGGAAACTCTTTACGAGAAGAAATAACGCATCTTACAAAATTAGCATGTATCTCCAAAACTACACGTTGTATCTCGAAAAGAATTGTTGTGGCGTGTACGTCTTAACATGTAGCATCTAAAGAGAACCAAAAGGAGAATTTTCTTTCGTCAAAATTTTTCAGAAAATCACGTTTTAAGGAAATCCCGCATCGTGCGAAATTATCTTGTTTTTCCTAAACAACACGTTGTAAGTCGAAAAGCTTTCATGTTGCGTGTATGTCTAAGTGTGTAGCCTCAAAACAGAAGGCACAGGACAGTTTTCTCTCGAAAGGATATGTAAGAATACCACTTCATAAGGAAATACAGTTTTGCAGAGTAAAGACATATACGTACGCATTGGAAACTCTTTACGAGAAGAAATAACGCATAGTACAAAATTAGCTTGTATCTCCAAAACTACACGTTGTATCTCGAAAAGAATTGTTGTGGCGTGTACGTCTTAACATGTAGCATCTAAAGAGAACCAAAAGGAGAATTTTCTTTCGTCAAAATTTTTCAGAAAATCACGTTTTAAGGAAATCCCGCATCGTGCGAAATTATCTTGTTTTTCCTAAACAACACGTTGTAAGTCGAAAAGCTTTCATGTTGCGTGTATGTCTAAGTGTGTAGCCTCAAAAGAGAAGGCACAGGACAGTTTTCTCTCGAAAGGATATGTAAGAATACCACTTCATAAGGAAATACAGTTTTGCAGAGTAAAGACATATACGTACGCATTGGAAACTCTTTACGAGAAGAAATAACGCATCGTACAAAATTAGCTTGTATCTCCAAAACTACACGTTGTATCTCGAAAAGAATTGTTGTGGCGTGTACGTCTTAACATGTAGCATCTAAAGAGAACCAAAAGGAGAATTTTCTTTCGTCAAAATTTTTCAGAAAATCACGTTTTAAGGAAATCCCGCATCGTGCGAAATTATCTTGTTTTTCCTAAACAACACGTTGTAAGTCGAAAAGCTTTCATGTTGTGTGTATGTCTAAGTGTGTAGCCGCAAAAGAGAAGGCACAGGACAGTTTTCTCTCGAAAGGATATGTAAGAATACCACTTCATAAGGAAATACAGTTTTGCAGAGTAAAGACATATACGTACGCATTGGAAACTCTTTACGAGAAGAAATAACGCATCGTACAAAATTAGCTTGTATCTCCAAAACTACACGTTGTATCTCGAAAAGAATTGTTGTGGCGTGTACGTCTTAACATGTAGCATCTAAAGAGAACCAAAAGGAGAATTTTCTTTCGTCAAAATTTTTCAGAAAATCACGTTTTAAGGAAATCCCGCATCGTGCGAAATTATCTTGTTTTTCCTAAACAACACGTTGTAAGTCGAAAAGCTTTCATGTTGCGTGTATGTCTAAGTGTGTAGCCTCAAAAGAGAAGGCACAGGACAGTTTTCTCTCGAAAGGATATGTAAGAATACCACTTCATAAGGAAATACAGTTTTGCAGAGTAAAGACATATACGTACGCATTGGAAACTCTTTACGAGAAGAAATAACGCATAGTACAAAATTAGCTTGTATCTCCAAAACTACACGTTGTATCTCGAAAAGAATTGTTGTGGCGTGTACGTCTTAACATGTAGCATCTAAAGAGAACCAAAAGGAGAATTTTCTTTCGTCAAAATTTTTCAGAAAATCACGTTTTAAGGAAATCCCGCATCGTGCGAAATTATCTTGTTTTTCCTAAACAACACGTTGTAAGTCGAAAAGCTTTCATGTTGCGTGTTTGTCTAAGTGTGTAGCCTCAAAAGAGAAGGCACAGGACAGTTTTCTCTCGAAAGGATATGTAAGAATACCACTTCATAAGGAAATACAGTTTTGCAGAGTAAAGACATATACGAACGCATTGGAAACTCTTTACGAGAAGAAATAACGCATAGTACAAAATTAGCTTGTATCTCCAAAACTACACGTTGTATCTCGAAAAGAATTGTTGTGGCGTGTACGTCTTAACATGTAGCATCTAAAGAGAACCAAAAGGAGAATTTTCTTTCGTCAAAATTTTTCAGAAAATCACGTTTTAAGGAAATCCCGCATCGTGCGAAATTATCTTGTTTTTCCTAAACAACACGTTGTAAGTCGAAAAGCTTTCATGTTGCGTGTATGTCTAAGTGTGTAGCCTCAAAAGAGAAGGCACAGGACAGTTTTCTCTCGAAAGGATATGTAAGAATACCACTTCATAAGGAAATACAGTTTTGCAGAGTAAAGACCTACGTACGCATTGGAAACTCTTTACGAGAAGAAATAATGCATCGTACAAAATTAGCTTGTATCTCCAAAACTACACGTTGTATCTCGAAAAGAATTGTTGTGGCATGTACGTCTTAACATGTAGCATCTAAAGAGAACCAAAAGGAGAATTTTCTTTCGTCAAAATTTTTCAGAAAATCACGTTTTAAGGAAATCCCGCATCGTGCGAAATTATCTTGTTTTTCCTAAACAACACGTTGTAAGTCGAAAAGCTTTCATGTTGCGTGTATGTCTAAGTGTGTAGCCTCAAAAGAGAAGGCACAGGACAGTTTTCTCTCGAAAGGATATGTAAGAATACCACTTCATAAGGAAATACAGTTTTGCAGAGTAAAGACATATACGTACGCATTGGAAACTCTTTACGAGAAGAAATAACGCATCGTACAAAATTAGCTTGTATCTCAAAAACTACACGTTGTATCTCGAAAAGAATTGTTGTGGCGTGTACGTCTTAACATGTAGCATCTAAAGAGAACCAAAAGGAGAATTTTCTTTCGTCAAAATTTTTCAGAAAATCACGTTTTAAGGAAATCCCGCATCGTGCGAAATTATCTTGTTTTTCCTAAACAACACGTTGTAAGTCGAAAAGCTTTCATGTTGCGTGTATGTCTAAGTGTGTAGCCGCAAAAGAGAAGGCACAGGACAGTTTTCTCTCGAAAGGATATGTAAGAATACCACTTCATAAGGAAATACAGTTTTGCAGAGTAAAGACATATACGTACGCATTGGAAACTCTTTACGAGAAGAAATAACGCATCGTACAAAATTAGCTTGTATCTCCAAAACTACACGTTGTATCTCGAAAAGAATTGTTGTGGCGTGTACGTCTTAACATGTAGCATCTAAAGAGAACCAAAAGAAGAATTTTCTTTCGTCAAAATTTTTCAGAAAATCACGTTTTAAGGAAATCCCGCATCGTGCTAAATTATCTTGTTTTTCCTAAACAACACGTTGTAAGTCGAAAAGCTTTCATGTTGCGTGTATGTCTAAGTGTGTAGCCTCAAAAGAGAAGGCACAGGACAGTTTTCTCTCGAAAGGATATGTAAGAATACCACTTCATAAGGAAATACAGTTTTGCAGAGTAAAGACATATACGTACGCATTGGAAACTCTTTACGAGAAGAAATAACGCATCGTACAAAATTAGCTTGTATCTCCAAAACTACACGTTGTATCTCGAAAAGAATTGTTGTGGCGTGTACGTCTTAACATGTAGCATCTAAAGAGAACCAAAAGGAGAATTTTCTTTCGTCAAAATTTTTCAGAAAATCACGTTTTAAGGAAATCCCGCATCGTGCGAAATTATCTTGTTTTTCCTAAACAACACGTTGTAAGTCGAAAAGCTTTCATGTTGCGTGTATGTCTAAGTGTGTAGCCGCAAAAGAGAAGGCACAGGACAGTTTTCTCTCGAAAGGATATGTAAGAATACCACTTCATAAGGAAATACAGTTTTGCAGAGTAAAGACATATAAGTACACATTGGAAACTCTTTACGAGAAGAAATAACGCATCGTACAAAATTAGCTTGTATCTCCAAAACTACACGTTGTATCTCGAAAAGAATTGTTGTGGCGTGTACGTCTTAACATGTAGCATCTAAAGAGAACCAAAAGGAGAATTTTCTTTCGTCAAAATTTTTCAGAAAATCACGTTTTAAGGAAATCCCGCATCGTGCGAAATTATCTTGTTTTTCCTAAACAACACGTTGTAAGTCGAAAAGCTTTCATGTTGCGTGTATGTCTAAGTGTGTAGCCTCAAAAGAGAAGGCACAGGACAGTTTTCTCTCGAAAGGATATGTAAGAATACCACTTCATAAGGAAATACAGTTTTGCAGAGTAAAGACATATATGTACGCATTGGAAACTCTTTACGAGAAGAAATAACGCATCGTACAAAATTAGCTTGTATCTCCAAAACTACACGTTGTATCTCGAAAAGAATTGTTGTGGCGTGTACGTCTTAACATGTAGCATCTAAAGAGAACCAAAAGGAGAATTTTCTTTCGTCAAAATTTTTCAGAAAATCACGTTTTAAGGAAATCCCGCATCGTGCGAAATTATCTTGTTTTTCCTAAACAACACGTTGTAAGTCGACAAGCTTTCATGTTGCGTGTATGTCTAAGTGTGTAGCCTCAAAAGAGAAGGCACAGGACAGTTTTCTCTCGAAAGGATATGTAAGAATACCACTTCATAAGGAAATACAGTTTTGCAGAGTAAAGACATATACGTACGCATTGGAAACTCTTTACGAGAAGAAATAACGCATCGTACAAAATTAGCTTGTATCTCCAAAACTACGTTGTATCTCGAAAAGAATTGTTGTGGCGTGTACGTCTTAACATGTAGCATCTAAAGAGAACCAAAAGGAGAATTTTCTTTCGTCAAAATTTTTCAGAAAATCACGTTTTAAGCAAATCCCGCATCGTGCGAAATTATCTTGTTTTTCCTAAACAACACGTTGTAAGTCGAAAAGCTTTCATGTTGCGTGTATGTCTACGTGTGTAGCCTCAAAAGAGAAGGCACAGGACAGTTTTCTCTCGAAAGGATATGTAAGAATACCACTTCATAAGGAAATACAGTTTTGCAGAGTAAAGACATATACGTACGCATTGGAAACTCTTTACGAGAAGAAATAACGCATAGTACAAAATTAGCTTGTATCTCCAAAACTACCCGTTGTATCTCGAAAAGAATTGTTGTGGCGTGTACGTCTTAACATGTAGCATCTAAAGAGAACCAAAAGGAGAATTTTCTTTCGTCAAAATTTTTCAGAAAATCACGTTTTAAGGAAATCCCGCATCGTGCGAAATTATCTTGTTTTTCCTAAACAACACGTTGTAAGTCGAAAAGCTTTCATGTTGCGTGTATGTCTAAGTGTGTAGCCTCAAAAGAGAAGGCACAGGACAGTTTTCTCTCGAAAGGATATGTAAGAATACCACTTCATAAGGAAATACAGTTTTGCAGAGTAAAGACATATACGTACACATTGGAAACTCTTTACGAGAAGAAATAACGCATAGTACAAAATTAGCTTGTATCTCCAAAACTACACGTTGTATCTCGAAAAGAATTGTTGTGGCGTGTACGTCTTAACATGTAGCATCTAAAGAGAACCAAAAGGAGAATTTTCTTTCGTCAAAATTTTTCAGAAAATCACGTTTTAAGGAAATCCCGCATCGTGCGAAATTATCTTGTTTTTCCTAAACAACACGTTGTAAGTCGAAAAGCTTTCATGTTGCGTGTATGTCTAAGTGTGTAGCCTCAAAAGAGAAGGCACAGGACAGTTTTCTCTCGAAAGGATATGTAAGAATACCACTTCATAAGGAAATACAGTTTTGCAGAGTAAAGACATATACGTACGCATTGGAAACTCTTTACGAGAAGAAATAACGCATCGTACAAAATTAGCTTGTATCTCCAAAACTACACGTTGTATCTCGAAAAGAATTGTTGTGGCGTGTACGTCTTAACATGTAGCATCTAAAGAGAACCAAAAGGAGAATTTTCTTTCGTCAAAATTTTTCAGAAAATCACGTTTTAAGGAAATCCCGCATCGTGCGAAATTATCTTGTTTTTCCTAAACAACACGTTGTAAGTCGAAAAGCTTTCATGTTGCGTGTATGTCTAAGTGTGTAGCCTCAAAAGAGAAGGCACAGGACAGTTTTCTCTCGAAAGGATATGTAAGAATACCACTTCATAAGGAAATACAGTTTTGCAGAGTAAAGACATATACGTACGCATTGGAAACTCTTTACGAGAAGAAATAACGCATCGTACAAAATTAGCTTGTATCTCCAAAACTACACGTTGTATCTCGAAAAGAATTGTTGTGGCGTGTACGTCTTAACATGTAGCATCTAAAGAGAACCAAAAGGAGAATTTTCTTTCGTCAAAATTTTTCAGAAAATCACGTTTTAAGGAAATCCCGCATCGTGCGAAATTATCTTGTTTTTCCTAAACAACACGTTGTAAGTCGAAAAGCTTTCATGTTGCGTGTATGTCTAAGTGTGTAGCCTCAAAAGAGAAGGCACAGGACAGTTTTCTCTCGAAAGGATATGTAAGAATACCACTTCATAAGGAAATACAGTTTTGCAGAGTAAAGACATATACGTACGCATTGGAAACTCTTTACGAGAAGAAATAACGCATCGTACAAAATTAGCTTGTATCTCCAAAACTACACGTTGTATCTCGAAAAGAATTGTTGTGGCGTGTACGTCTTAACATGTAGCATCTAAAGAGAACCAAAAGGAGAATTTTCTTTCGTCAAAATTTTTCAGAAAATCACGTTTTAAGGAAATCCCGCATCGTGCGAAATTATCTTGTTTTTCCTAAACAACACGTTGTAAGTCGAAAAGCTTTCATGTTGCGTGTATGTCTAAGTGTGTAGCCTCAAAAGAGAAGGCACAGGACAGTTTTCTCTCGAAAGGATATGTAAGAATACCACTTCATAAGGAAATACAGTTTTGCAGAGTAAAGACATATACGTACGCATTGGAAACTCTTTACGAGAAGAAATAACGCATCATACAAAATTAGCTTGTATCTCCAAAACTACACGTTGTATCTCGAAAAGAATTGTTGTGGCGTGTACGTCTTAACATGTAGCATCTAAAGAGAACCAAAAGGAGAATTTTCTTTCGTCAAAATTTTTCAGAAAATCACGTTTTAAGGAAATCCCGCATCGTGCGAAATTATCTTGTTTTTCCTAAACAACACGTTGTAAGTCGAAAAGCTTTCATGTTGCGTGTATGTCTAAGTGTGTAGCCTCAAAAGAGAAGGCACAGGACAGTTTTCTCTCGAAAGGATATGTAAGAATACCACTTCATAAGGAAATACAGTTTTGCAGAGTAAAGACATATACGTACGCATTGGAAACTCTTTACGAGAAGAAATAACGCATCGTACAAAATTAGCTTGTATCTCCAAAACTACACGTTGTATCTCGAAAAGAATTGTTGTGGCGTGTACGTCTTAACATGTAGCATCTAAAGAGAACCAAAAGGAGAATTTTCTTTCGTCAAAATTTTTCAGAAAATCACGTTTTAAGGAAATCCCGCATCGTGCGAAATTATCTTGTTTTTCCTAAACAACACGTTGTAAGTCGAAAAGCTTTCATGTTGCGTGTATGTCTAAGTGTGTAGCCTCAAAAGAGAAGGCACAGGACAGTTTTTCTCGAAAGGATATGTAAGAATACCACTTCATAAGGAAATACAGTTTTGCAGAGTAAAGACATATAAGTACGCATTGGAAACTCTTTACGAGAAGAAATAACGCATCGTACAAAATTAGCTTGTATCTCCAAAACTACACGTTGTATCTCGAAAAGAATTGTTGTGGCGTGTACGTCTTAACATGTAGCATCTAAAGAGAACCAAAAGGAGAATTTTCTTTCGTCAAAATTTTTCAGAAAATCACGTTTTAAGGAAATCCCGCATCGTGCGAAATTATCTTGTTTTTCCTAAACAACACGTTGTAAGTCGAAAAGCTTTCATGTTGCGTGTATGTCTAAGTGTGTAGCCTCAAAAGAGAAGGCACAGGACAGTTTTCTCTCGAAAGGATATGTACGAATACCACTTCATAAGGAAATACAGTTTTGCAGAGTAAAGACATATACGTACGCATTGGAAACTCTTTACGAGAAGAAATAACGCATAGTACAAAATTAGCTTGTATCTCCAAAACTACACGTTGTATCTCGAAAAGAATTGTTGTGGCGTGTACGTCTTAACATGTAGCATCTAAAGAGAACCAAAAGGAGAATTTTCTTTCGTCAAAATTTTTCAGAAAATCACGTTTTAAGGAAATCCCGCATCGTGCGAAATTATCTTGTTTTTCCTAAACAACACGTTGTAAGTCGAAAAGCTTTCATGTTGCGTGTATGTCTAAGTGTGTAGCCTCAAAAGAGAAGGCACAGGACAGTTTTCTCTCGAAAGGATATGTAAGAATACCACTTCATAAGGAAATACAGTTTTGCAGAGTAAAGACATATACGTACGCATTGGAAACTCTTTACGAGAAGAAATAACGCATCGTACAAAATTAGCTTGTATCTCCAAAACTACACGTTGTATCTCGAAAAGAATTGTTGTGGCGTGTACGTCTTAACATGTAGCATCTAAAGAGAACCAAAAGGAGAATTTTCTTTCGTCAAAATTTTTCAGAAAATCACGTTTTAAGGAAATCCCGCATCGTGCGAAATTATCTTGTTTTTCCTAAACAACACGTTGTAAGTCGAAAAGCTTTCATGTTGCGTGTATGTCTACGTGTGTAGCCTCAAAAGAGAAGGCACAGGACAGTTTTCTCTCGAAAGGATATGTAAGAATACCAGTTCATAAGGAAATACAGTTTTGCAGAGTAAAGACATATACGTACACATTGGAAACTCTTTACGAGAAGAAATAACGCATCGTACAAAATTAGCTTGTATCTCCAAAACTACACGTTGTATCTCGAAAAGAATTGTTGTGGCGTGTACGTCTTAACATGTAGCATCTAAAGAGAACCAAAAGGAGAATTTTCTTTCGTCAAAATTTTTCAGAAAATCACGTTTTAAGGAAATCCCGCATCGTGCGAAATTATCTTGTTTTTCCTAAACAACACGTTGTAAGTCGAAAAGCTTTCATGTTGCGTGTATGTCTAAGTGTGTAGCCTCAAAAGAGAAGGCACAGGACAGTTTTCTCTCGAAAGGATATGTAAGAATACCACTTCATAAGGAAATACAGTTTTGCAGAGTAAAGACATATACGTACGCATTGGAAACTCTTTACGAGAAGAAATAACGCATCGTACAAAATTAGCTTGTATCTCCAAAACTACACGTTGTATCTCGAAAAGAATTGTTGTGGCGTGTACGTCTTAACATGTAGCATTTAAAGAGAACCAAAAGGAGAATTTTCTTTCGTCAAAATTTTTCAGAAAATCACGTTTTAAGGAAATCCCGCATCGTGCGAAATTATCTTGTTTTTCCTAAACAACACGTTGTAAGTCGAAAAGCTTTCATGTTGCGTGTATGTCTAAGTGTGTAGCCTCAAAAGAGAAGGCACAGGACAGTTTTCTCTCGAAAGGATATGTAAGAATACCACTTCATAAGGAAATACAGTTTTGCAGAGTAAAGACATATACGTACGCATTGGAAACTCTTTACGAGAAGAAATAACGCATAGTACAAAATTAGCTTGTATCTCCAAAACTACCCGTTGTATCTCGAAAAGAATTGTTGTGGCGTGTACGTCTTAACATGTAGCATCTAAAGAGAACCAAAAGGAGAATTTTCTTTCGTCAAAATTTTTCAGAAAATCACGTTTTAAGGAAATCCCGCATCGTGCGAAATTATCTTGTTTTTCCTAAACAACACGTTGTAAGTCGAAAAGCTTTCATGTTGCGTGTATGTCTAAGTGTGTAGCCTCAAAAGAGAAGGCACAGGACAGTTTTCTCTCGAAAGGATATGTAAGAATACCACTTCATAAGGAAATACAGTTTTGCAGAGTAAAGACATATACGTACACATTGGAAACTCTTTACGAGAAGAAATAACGCATAGTACAAAATTAGCTTGTATCTCCAAAACTACACGTTGTATCTCGAAAAGAATTGTTGTGGCGTGTACGTCTTAACATGTAGCATCTAAAGAGAAACAAAAGGAGAATTTTCTTTCGTCAAAATTTTTCAGAAAATCACGTTTTAAGGAAATCCCGCATCGTGCGAAATTATCTTGTTTTTCCTAAACAACACGTTGTAAGTCGAAAAGCTTTCATGTTGCGTGTATGTCTAAGTGTGTAGCCTCAAAAGAGAAGGCACAGGACAGTTTTCTCTCGAAAGGATATGTAAGAATACCACTTCATAAGGAAATACAGTTTTGCAGAGTAAAGACATATACGTACGCATTGGAAACTCTTTACGAGAAGAAATAACGCATCGTACAAAATTAGCTTGTATCTCCAAAACTACACGTTGTATCTCGAAAAGAATTGTTGTGGCGTGTACGTCTTAACATGTAGCATCTAAAGAGAACCAAAAGGAGAATTTTCTTTCGTCAAAATTTTTCAGAAAATCACGTTTTAAGGAAATCCCGCATCGTGCGAAATTATCTTGTTTTTCCTAAACAACACGTTGTAAGTCGAAAAGCTTTCATGTTGCGTGTATGTCTAAGTGTGTAGCCTCAAAAGAGAAGGCACAGGACAGTTTTCTCTCGAAAGGATATGTAAGAATACCACTTCATAAGGAAATACAGTTTTGCAGAGTAAAGACATATACGTACGCATTGGAAACTCTTTACGAGAAGAAATAACGCATCGTACAAAATTAGCTTGTATCTCCAAAACTACACGTTGTATCTCGAAAAGAATTGTTGTGGCGTGTACGTCTTAACATGTAGCATCTAAAGAGAACCAAAAGGAGAATTTTCTTTCGTCAAAATTTTTCAGAAAATCACGTTTTAAGGAAATCCCGCATCGTGCGAAATTATCTTGTTTTTCCTAAACAACACGTTGTAAGTCGAAAAGCTTTCATGTTGCGTGTATGTCTAAGTGTGTAGCCTCAAAAGAGAAGGCACAGGACAGTTTTCTCTCGAAAGGATATGTAAGAATACCACTTCATAAGGAAATACAGTTTTGCAGAGTAAAGACATATACGTACGCATTGGAAACTCTTTACGAGAAGAAATAACGCATCGTACAAAATTAGCTTGTATCTCCAAAACTACACGTTGTATCTCGAAAAGAATTGTTGTGGCGTGTACGTCTTAACATGTAGCATCTAAAGAGAACCAAAAGGAGAATTTTCTTTCGTCAAAATTTTTCAGAAAATCACGTTTTAAGGAAATCCCGCATCGTGCGAAATTATCTTGTTTTTCCTAAACAACACGTTGTAAGTCGAAAAGCTTTCATGTTGCGTGTATGTCTAAGTGTGTAGCCTCAAAAGAGAAGGCACAGGACAGTTTTCTCTCGAAAGGATATGTAAGAATACCACTTCATAAGGAAATACAGTTTTGCAGAGTAAAGACATATACGTACGCATTGGAAACTCTTTACGAGAAGAAATAACGCATCATACAAAATTAGCTTGTATCTCCAAAACTACACGTTGTATCTCGAAAAGAATTGTTGTGGCGTGTACGTCTTAACATGTAGCATCTAAAGAGAACCAAAAGGAGAATTTTCTTTCGTCAAAATTTTTCAGAAAATCACGTTTTAAGGAAATCCCGCATCGTGCGAAATTATCTTGTTTTTCCTAAACAACACGTTGTAAGTCGAAAAGCTTTCATGTTGCGTGTATGTCTAAGTGTGTAGCCTCAAAAGAGAAGGCACAGGACAGTTTTCTCTCGAAAGGATATGTAAGAATACCACTTCATAAGGAAATACAGTTTTGCAGAGTAAAGACATATACGTACGCATTGGAAACTCTTTACGAGAAGAAATAACGCATCGTACAAAATTAGCTTGTATCTCCAAAACTACACGTTGTATCTCGAAAAGAATTGTTGTGGCGTGTACGTCTTAACATGTAGCATCTAAAGAGAACCAAAAGGAGAATTTTCTTTCGTCAAAATTTTTCAGAAAATCACGTTTTAAGGAAATCCCGCATCGTGCGAAATTATCTTGTTTTTCCTAAACAACACGTTGTAAGTCGAAAAGCTTTCATGTTGCGTGTATGTCTAAGTGTGTAGCCTCAAAAGAGAAGGCACAGGACAGTTTTCTCTCGAAAGGATATGTAAGAATACCACTTCATAAGGAAATACAGTTTTGCAGAGTAAAGACATATACGTACGCATTGGAAACTCTTTACGAGAAGAAATAACGCATAGTACAAAATTAGCTTGTATCTCCAAAACTACACGTTGTATCTCGAAAAGAATTGTTGTGCGTGTACGTCTTAACATGTAGCATCTAAAGAGAACCAAAAGGAGAATTTTCTTTCGTCAAAATTTTTCAGAAAATCACGTTTTAAGGAAATCCCGCATCGTGCGAAATTATCTTGTTTTTCCTAAACAACACGTTGTAAGTCGAAAAGCTTTCATGTTGCGTGTATGTCTAAGTGTGTAGCCTCAAAAGAGAAGGCACAGGACAGTTTTCTCTCGAAAGGATATGTAAGAATACCACTTCATTAGGAAATACAGTTTTGCAGAGTAAAGACATATACGTACGCATTGGAAACTCTTTACGAGAAGAAATAACGCATCGTACAAAATTAGCTTGTATCTCCAAAACTACACGTTGTATCTCGAAAAGAATTGTTGTGGCGTGTACGTCTTAACATGTAGCATCTAAAGAGAACCAAAAGGAGAATTTTCTTTCGTCAAAATTTTTCAGAAAATCACGTTTTAAGGAAATCCCGCATCGTGCGAAATTATCTTGTTTTTCCTAAACAACACGTTGTAAGTCGAAAAGCTTTCATGTTGCGTGTATGTCTACGTGTGTAGCCTCAAAAGAGAAGGCACAGGACAGTTTTCTCTCGAAAGGATATGTAAGAATACCAGTTCATAAGGAAATACAGTTTTGCAGAGTAAAGACATATACGTACGCATTGGAAACTCTTTACGAGAAGAAATAACGCATAGTACAAAATTAGCTTGTATCTCCAAAACTACACGTTGTATCTCGAAAAGAATTGTTGTGGCGTGTATGTCTTAACATGTAGCATCTAAAGAGAACCAAAAGGATAATTTTCTTTCGTCAAAATTTTTCAGAAAATCACGTTTTAAGGAAATCCCGCATCGTGCGAAATTATCTTGTTTTTCCTAAACAACACGTTGTAAGTCGAAAAGCTTTCATGTTGCGTGTATGTCTAAGTGTGTAGCCTCAAAAGAGAAGGCACAGGACAATTTTCTCTCGAAAGGATATGTAAGAATACCACTTCATAAGGAAATACAGTTTTGCAGAGTAAAGACATATACGTACGCATTGGAAACTCTTTACGAGAAGAAATAACGCATCGTACAAAATTAGCTTGTATCTCCAAAACTACACGTTGTATCTCGAAAAGAATTGTTGTGGCGTGTACGTCTTAACATGTAGCATCTAAAGAGAACCAAAAGGAGAATTTTCTTTCGTCAAAATTTTTCAGAAAATCACGTTTTAAGGAAATCCCGCATCGTGCGAAATTATCTTGTTTTTCCTAAACAACACGTTGTAAGTCGAAAAGCTTTCATGTTGCGTGTATGTCTAAGTGTGTAGCCTCAAAAGAGAAGGCACAGGACAGTTTTCTCTCGAAAGGATATGTAAGAATACCACTTCATAAGGAAATACAGTTTTGCAGAGTAGAGACATATATGTACGCATTGGAAACTCTTTACGAGAAGAAATAACGCATAGTACAAAATTAGCTTGTATCTCCAAAACTACCCGTTGTATCTCGAAAAGAAATGTTGTGGCGTGTACGTCTTAACATGTAGCATCTAAAGAGAACCAAAAGGAGAATTTTCTTTCGTCAAAATTTTTCAGAAAATCACGTTTTAAGAAAATCCCGCATCGTGCGAAATTATCTTGTTTTTCCTAAACAACACGTTGTAAGTCGAAAAGCTTTCATGTTGCGTGTATGTCTAAGTGTGTAGCCTCAAAAGAGAAGGCACAGGACAGTTTTCTCTCGAAAGGATATGTAAGAATACCACTTCATAAGGAAATACAGTTTTGCAGAGTAAAGACATATACGTACACATTGGAAACTCTTTACGAGAAGAAATAACGCATAGTACAAAATTAGCTTGTATCTCCAAAACTACACGTTGTATCTCGAAAAGAATTGTTGTGGCATGTACGTCTTAACATGTAGCATCTAAAGAGAACCAAAAGGAGAATTTTCTTTCGTCAAAATTTTTCAGAAAATCACGTTTTAAGGAAATCCCGCATCGTGCGAAATTATCTTGTTTTTCCTAAACAACACGTTGTAAGTCGAAAAGCTTTCATGTTGCGTGTATGTCTAAGTGTGTAGCCTCAAAAGAGAAGGCACAGGACAGTTTTCTCTCGAAAGGATATGTAAGAATACCACTTCATAAGGAAATACAGTTTTGCAGAGTAAAGACATATACGTACGCATTGGAAACTCTTTACGAGAAGAAATAACGCATAGTACAAAATTAGCTTGTATCTCCAAAACTACACGTTGTATCTCGAAAAGAATTGTTGTGGCGTGTACGTCTTAACATGTAGCATCTAAAGAGAACCAAAAAAAGAATTTTCTTTCGTCAAAATTTTTCAGAAAATCACGTTTTAAGGAAATCCCGCATCGTGCGAAATTATCTTGTTTTTCCTAAACAACACGTTGTAAGTCGAAAAGCTTTCATGTTGTCTAAGTGTGTAGCCTCAAAAGAGAAGGCACAGGACAGTTTTCTCTCGAAAGGATATGTAAGAATACCACTTCATAAGGAAATACAGTTTTGCAGAGTAAAGACATATACGTACGCATTGGAAACTCTTTACGAGAAGAAATAACGCATCATACAAAATTAGCTTGTATCTCCAAAACTACACGTTGTATCTCGAAAAGAATTGTTGTGGCGTGTACGTCTTAACATGTAGCATCTAAAGAGAACCAAAAGGAGAATTTTCTTTCGTCAAAATTTTTCAGAAAATCACGTTTTAAGGAAATCCCGCATCGTGCGAAATTATCTTGTTTTTCCTAAACAACACGTTGTAAGTCGAAAAGCTTTCATGTTGCGTGTATGTCTAAGTGTGTAGCCTCAAAAGAGAAGGCACAGGACAGTTTTCTCTCGAAAGGATATGTAAGAATACCACTTCATAAGGAAATACAGTTTTGCAGAGTAAAGACATATACGTACGCATTGGAAACTCTTTACGAGAAGAAATAACGCATCGTACAAAATTAGCTTGTATCTCCAAAACTACACGTTGTATCTCGAAAAGAATTGTTGTGGCGTGTACGTCTTAACATGTAGCATCTAAAGAGAACCAAAAGGAGAATTTTCTTTCGTCAAAATTTTTCAGAAAATCACGTTTTAAGGAAATCCCGCATCGTGCGAAATTATCTTGTTTTTCCTAAACAACACGTTGTAAGTCGAAAAGCTTTCATGTTGCGTGTATGTCTAAGTGTGTAGCCTCAAAAGAGAAGGCACAGGACAGTTTTCTCTCGAAAGGATATGTAAGAATACCACTTCATAAGGAAATACAGTTTTGCAGAGTAAAGACATATACGTACGCATTGGAAACTCTTTACGAGAAGAAATAACGCATCGTACAAAATTAGCTTGTATCTCCAAAACTACACGTTGTATCTCGAAAAGAATTGTTGTGGCGTGTACGTCTTAACATGTAGCATCTAAAGAGAACCAAAAGGAGAATTTTCTTTCGTCACAATTTTTCAGAAAATCACGTTTTAAGGAAATCCCGCATCGTGCGAAATTATCTTGTTTTTCCTAAACAACACGTTGTAAGTCGAAAAGCTTTCATGTTGCGTGTATGTCTACGTGTGTAGCCTCAAAAGAGAAGGCACAGGACAGTTTTCTCTCGAAAGGATATGTAAGAATACCAGTTCATAAGGAAATACAGTTTTGCAGAGTAAAGACATATACGTACGCATTGGAAACTCTTTACGAGAAGAAATAACGCATAGTACAAAATTAGCTTGTATCTCCAAAACTACACGTTGTATCTCGAAAAGAATTGTTGTGGCGTGTACGTCTTAACATGTAGCATCTAAAGAGAACCAAAAGGAGAATTTTCTTTCGTCAAAATTTTTCAGAAAATCACGTTTTAAGGAAATCCCGCATCGTGCGAAATTATCTTGTTTTTCCTAAACAACACGTTGTAAGTCGAAAAGCTTTCATGTTGCGTGTATGTCTAAGTGTGTAGCCTCAAAAGAGAAGGCACAGGACAGTTTTCTCTCGAAAGGATATGTAAGAATACCACTTCATAAGGAAATACAGTTTTGCAGAGTAAAGACATATACGTACGCATTGGAAACTCTTTACGAGAAGAAATAACGCATAGTACAAAATTAGCTTGTATCTCCAAAACTACACGTTGTATCTCGAAAAGAATTGTTGTGGCGTGTACGTCTTAACATGTAGCATCTAAAGAGAACCAAAAGGAGAATTTTCTTTCGTCAAAATTTTTCAGAAAATCACGTTTTAAGGAAATCCCGCATCGTGCGAAATTATCTTGTTTTTCCTAAACAACACGTTGTAAGTCGAAAAGCTTTCATGTTGCGTGTATGTCTAAGTGTGTAGCCTCAAAAGAGAAGGCACAGGACAGTTTTCTCTCGAAAGGATATGTAAGAATACCACTTCATAAGGAAATACAGTTTTGCAGAGTAAAGACATATACGTACACATTGGAAACTCTTTACGAGAAGAAATAACACATAGTACAAAATTAGCTTGTATCTCCAAAACTACACGTTGTATCTCGAAAAGAATTGTTGTGGCGTGTACGTCTTAACATGTAGCATCTAAAGAGAACCAAAAGGAGAATTTTCTTTCGTCAAAATTTTTCAGAAAATCACGTTTTAAGGAAATCCCGCATCGTGCGAAATTATCTTGTTTTTCCTAAACAACACGTTGTAAGTCGAAAAGCTTTCATGTTGTCTAAGTGTGTAGCCTCAAAAGAGAAGGCACAGGACAGTTTTCTCTCGAAAGGATATGTAAGAATACCACTTCATAAGGAAATACAGTTTTGCAGAGTAAAGACATATACGTACGCATTGGAAACTCTTTACGAGAAGAAATAACGCATCATACAAAATTAGCTTGTATCTCCAAAACTACACGTTGTATCTCGAAAAGAATTGTTGTGGCGTGTACGTCTTAACATGTAGCATCTAAAGAGAACCAAAAGGAGAATTTTCTTTCGTCAAAATTTTTCAGAAAATCACGTTTTAAGGAAATCCCGCATCGTGCGAAATTATCTTGTTTTTCCTAAACAACACGTTGTAAGTCGAAAAGCTTTCATGTTGCGTGTATGTCTAAGTGTGTAGCCTCAAAAGAGAAGGCACAGGACAGTTTTCTCTCGAAAGGATATGTAAGAATACCACTTCATAAGGAAATACAGTTTTGCAGAGTAAAGACATATACGTACGCATTGGAAACTCTTTACGAGAAGAAATAACGCATCGTACAAAATTAGCTTGTATCTCCAAAACTACACGTTGTATCTCGAAAAGAATTGTTGTGGCGTGTACGTCTTAACATGTAGCATCTAAAGAGAACCAAAAGGAGAATTTTCTTTCGTCAAAATTTTTCAGAAAATCACGTTTTAAGGAAATCCCGCATCGTGCGAAATTATCTTGTTTTTCCTAAACAACACGTTGTAAGTCGAAAAGCTTTCATGTTGCGTGTATGTCTAAGTGTGTAGCCTCAAAAGAGAAGGCACAGGACAGTTTTCTCTCGAAAGGATATGTAAGAATACCACTTCATAAGGAAATACAGTTTTGCAGAGTAAAGACATATACGTACGCATTGGAAACTCTTTACGAGAAGAAATAACGCATCGTACAAAATTAGCTTGTATCTCCAAAACTACACGTTGTATCTCGAAAAGAATTGTTGTGGCGTGTACGTCTTAACATGTAGCATCTAAAGAGAACCAAAAGGAGAATTTTCTTTCGTCAAAATTTTTCAGAAAATCACGTTTTAAGGAAATCCCGCATCGTGCGAAATTATCTTGTTTTTCCTAAACAACACGTTGTAAGTCGAAAAGCTTTCATGTTGCGTGTATGTCTAAGTGTGTAGCCTCAAAAGAGAAGGCACAGGACAGTTTTCTCTCGAAAGGATATGTAAGAATACCACTTCATAAGGAAATACAGTTTTGCAGAGTAAAGACATATACGTACGCATTGGAAACTCTTTACGAGAAGAAATAACGCATCGTACAAAATTAGCTTGTATCTCCAAAACTACACGTTGTATCTCGAAAAGAATTGTTGTGGCGTGTACGTCTTAACATGTAGCATCTAAAGAGAACCAAAAGGAGAATTTTCTTTCGTCAAAATTTTTCAGAAAATCACGTTTTAAGGAAATCCCGCATCGTGCGAAATTATCTTGTTTTTCCTAAACAACACGTTGTAAGTCGAAAAGCTTTCATGTTGCGTGTATGTCTAAGTGTGTAGCCTCAAAAGAGAAGGCACAGGACAGTTTTCTCTCGAAAGGATATGTAAGAATACCACTTCATAAGGAAATACAGTTTTGCAGAGTAAAGACATATACGTACGCATTGGAAACTCTTTACGAGAAGAAATAACGCATCGTACAAAATTAGCTTGTATCTCCAAAACTACACGTTGTATCTCGAAAAGAATTGTTGTGGCGTGTACGTCTTAACATGTAGCATCTAAAGAGAACCAAAAGGAGAATTTTCTTTCGTCAAAATTTTTCAGAAAATCACGTTTTAAGGAAATCCCGCATCGTGCGAAATTATCTTGTTTTTCCTAAACAACACGTTGTAAGTCGAAAAGCTTTCATGTTGCGTGTATGTCTAAGTGTGTAGCCTCAAAAGAGAAGGCACAGGACAGTTTTCTCTCGAAAGGATATGTAAGAATACCACTTCATAAGGAAATACAGTTTTGCAGAGTAAAGACATATACGTACGCATTGGAAACTCTTTACGAGAAGAAATAACGCATAGTACAAAATTAGCTTGTATCTCCAAAACTACACGTTGTATCTCGAAAAGAATTGTTGTGGCGTGTACGTCTTAACATGTAGCATCTAAAGAGAACCAAAAGGAGAATTTTCTTTCGTCAAAATTTTTCAGAAAATCACGTTTTAAGGAAATCCCGCATCGTGCGAAATTATCTTGTTTTTCCTAAACAACACGTTGTAAGTCGAAAAGCTTTCATGTTGCGTGTATGTCTAAGTGTGTAGCCTCAAAAGAGAAGGCACAGGACAGTTTTCTCTCGAAAGGATATGTAAGAATACCACTTCATAAGGAAATACAGTTTTGCAGAGTAAAGACATATACGTACACATTGGAAACTCTTTACGAGAAGAAATAACACATAGTACAAAATTAGCTTGTATCTCCAAAACTACACGTTGTATCTCGAAAAGAATTGTTGTGGCGTGTACGTCTTAACATGTAGCATCTAAAGAGAACCAAAAGGAGAATTTTCTTTCGTCAAAATTTTTCAGAAAATCACGTTTTAAGGAAATCCCGCATCGTGCGAAATTATCTTGTTTTTCCTAAACAACACGTTGTAAGTCGAAAAGCTTTCATGTTGCGTGTATGTCTAAGTGTGTAGCCTCAAAAGAGAAGGCACAGGACAGTTTTCTCTCGAAAGGATATGTAAGAATACCACTTCATAAGGAAATACAGTTTTGCAGAGTAAAGACATATACGTACGCATTGGAAACTCTTTACGAGAAGAAATAACGCATAGTACAAAATTAGCTTGTATCTCCAAAACTACACGTTGTATCTCGAAAAGAATTGTTGTGGCGTGTACGTCTTAACATGTAGCATCTAAAGAGAACCAAAAGGAGAATTTTCTTTCGTCAAAATTTTTCAGAAAATCACGTTTTAAGGAAATCCCGCATCGTGCGAAATTATCTTGTTTTTCCTAAACAACACGTTGTAAGTCGAAAAGCTTTCATGTTGTCTAAGTGTGTAGCCTCAAAAGAGAAGGCACAGGACAGTTTTCTCTCGAAAGGATATGTAAGAATACCACTTCATAAGGAAATACAGTTTTGCAGAGTAAAGACATATACGTACGCATTGGAAACTCTTTACGAGAAGAAATAACGCATCGTACAAAATTAGCTTGTATCTCCAAAACTACACGTTGTATCTCGAAAAGAATTGTTGTGGCGTGTACGTCTTAACATGTAGCATCTAAAGAGAACCAAAAGGAGAATTTTCTTTCGTCAAAATTTTTCAGAAAATCACGTTTTAAGGAAATCCCGCATCGTGCGAAATTATCTTGTTTTTCCTAAACAACACGTTGTAAGTCGAAAAGCTTTCATGTTGCGTGTATGTCTAAGTGTGTAGCCTCAAAAGAGAAGGCACAGGACAGTTTTCTCTCGAAAGGATATGTAAGAATACCACTTCATAAGGAAATACAGTTTTGCAGAGTAAAGACATATACGTACGCATTGGAAACTCTTTACGAGAAGAAATAAGGCATCGTACAAAATTAGCTTGTATCTCCAAAACTACACGTTGTATCTCGAAAAGAATTGTTGTGGCGTGTACGTCTTAACATGTAGCATCTAAAGAGAACCAAAAGGAGAATTTTCTTTCGTCAAAATTTTTCAGAAAATCACGTTTTAAGGAAATCCCGCATCGTGCGAAATTATCTTGTTTTTCCTAAACAACACGTTGTAAGTCGAAAAGCTTTCATGTTGCGTGTATGTCTAAGTGTGTAGCCTCAAAAGAGAAGGCACAGGACAGTTTTCTCTCGAAAGGATATGTAAGAATACCACTTCATAAGGAAATACAGTTTTGCAGAGTAAAGACATATACGTACGCATTGGAAACTCTTTACGAGAAGAAATAACGCATCGTACAAAATTAGCTTGTATCTCCAAAACTACACGTTGTATCTCGAAAGAATTGTTGTGGCGTGTACGTCTTAACATGTAGCATCTAAAGAGAACCAAAAGGAGAATTTTCTTTCGTCAAAATTTTTCAGAAAATCACGTTTTAAGGAAATCCCGCATCGTGCGAAATTATCTTGTTTTTCCTAAACAACACGTTGTAAGTCGAAAAGCTTTCATGTTGCGTGTATGTCTAAGTGTGTAGCCTCAAAAGAGAAGGCACAGGACAGTTTTCTCTCGAAAGGATATGTAAGAATACCACTTCATAAGGAAATACAGTTTTGCAGAGTAAAGACATATACGTATGCATTGGAAACTCTACGAGAAGAAATAACGCATTGTACAAAATTAGCTTGTATCTCCAAAACTACACGTTGTATCTCGAAAAGAATTGTTGTGGCGTGTACGTCTTAACATGTAGCATCTAAAGAGAACCAAAAGGAGAATTTTCTTTCGTCAAAATTTTTCGGAAAATCACGTTTTAAGGAAATCCCGCATCGTGCGAAATTATCTTGTTTTTCCTAAACAACACGTTGTAAGTCGAAAAGCTTTCATGTTGCGTGTATGTCTAAGTGTGTAGCCTCAAAAGAGAAGGCACAGGACAGTTTTCTCTCGAAAGGATATGTAAGAATACCACTTCATAAGGAAATACAGTTTTGCAGAGTAAAGACATATACGTACGCATTGGAAACTCTTTACGAGAAAAAATAACGCATCGTACAAAATTAGCTTGTATCTCCAAAACTACACGTTGTATCTCGAAAAGAATTGTTGTGGCGTGTACGTCTTAACATGTAGCATCTAAAGAGAACCAAAAGGAGAATTTTCTTTCGTCAAAATTTTTCAGAAAATCACGTTTTAAGGAAATCCCGCATCGTGCGAAATTATCTTGTTTTTCCTAAACAACACGTTGTAAGTCGAAAAGCTTTCATGTTGCGTGTATGTCTAAGTGTGTAGCCTCAAAAGAGAAGGCACAGGACAGTTTTCTCTCGAAAGGATATGTAAGAATACCACTTCATAAGGAAATACAGTTTTGCAGAGTAAAGACATATACGTACGCATTGGAAACTCTTTACGAGAAGAAATAACGCATTGTACAAAATTAGCTTGTATCTCCAAAACTACACGTTGTATCTCGAAAAGAATTGTTGTGGCGTGTACGTCTTAACATGTAGCATCTAAAGAGAACCAAAAGGAGAATTTTCTTTCGTCAAAATTTTTCAGAAAATCACGTTTTAAGGAAATCCCGCATCTTGCGAAATTATCTTGTTTTTCCTAAACAACACGTTGTAAGTCGAAAAGCTTTCATGTTGCGTGTATGTCTAAGTGTGTAGCCTCAAAAGAGAAGGCACAGGACAGTTTTCTCTCGAAAGGATATGTAAGAATACCACTTCATAAGGAAATACAGTTTTGCAGACTAAAGACATATACGTACGCATTATAAACTCTTTACGAGAAGAAATAACGCATAGTACAAAATTAGCTTGTATCTCCAAAACTACACGTTGTATCTCGAAAAGAATTGTTGTGGCGTGTACGTCTTAACATGTAGCATCTAAAGAGAACCAAAAGGAGAATTTTCTTTCGTCAAAATTTTTCAGAAAATCACGTTTTAAGGAAATCCCGCATCGTGCGAAATTATCTTGTTTTTCCTAAACAACACGTTGTAAGTCGAAAAGCTTTCATGTTGCGTGTATGTCTAAGTGTGTAGCCTCAAAAGAGAAGGCACAGGACAGTTTTCTCTCGAAAGGATATGTAAGAATACCACTTCATAAGGAAATACAGTTTTGCAGAGTAAAGACATATACGTACGCATTGGAAACTCTTTACGAGAAGAAATAACGCATCGTACAAAATTAGCTTGTATCTCCAAAACTACACGTTGTATCTCGAAAAGAATTGTTGTGGCGTGTACGTCTTAAAATGTAGCATCTAAAGAGAACCAAAAGGAGAATTTTCTTTCGTCAAAATTTTTCAGAAAATCACGTTTTAAGGAAATCCCGCATCGTGCGAAATTATCTTGTTTTTCCTAAACAACACGTTGTAAGTCGAAAAGCTTTCATGTTGCGTGTATGTCTAAGTGTGTAGCCTCAAAAGAGAAGGCACAGGACAGTTTTCTCTCGAAAGGATATGTAAGAATACCACTTCATAAGGAAACACAGTTTTGCAGAGTAAAGACATATACGTACGCATTGGAAACTCTTTACGAGAAGAAATAACGCATAGTACAAAATTAGCTTGTATCTCCAAAACTACACGTTGTATCTCGAAAAGAATTGTTGTGGCGTGTACGTCTTAACATGTAGCATCTAAAGAGAACCAAAAGGAGAATTTTCTTTCGTCAAAATTTTTCAGAAAATCACGTTTTAAGGAAATACCGCATCGTGCGAAATTATCTTGTTTTTCCTAAACAACACGTTGTAAGTCGAAAAGCTTTCATGTTGCGTGTATGTCTAAGTGTGTAGCCTCAAAAGAGAAGGCACAGGACAGTTTTCTCTAGAAAGGATATGTAAGAATACCACTTCATAAGGAAATACAGTTTTGCAGAGTAAAGACATATACGTACGCATTGGAAACTCTTTACGAGAAGAAATAACGCATAGTACAAAATTAGCTTGTATCTCCAAAACTACACGTTGTATCTCGAAAAGAATTGTTGTGGCGTGTACGTCTTAACATGTAGCATCTAAAGAGAACCAAAAGGAGAATTTTCTTTCGTCAAAATTTTTCAGAAAATCACGTTTTAAGGAAATCCCGCATCGTGCGAAATTATCTTGTTTTTCCTAAACAACACGTTGTAAGTCGAAAAGCTTTCATGTTGCGTGTATGTCTAAGTGTGTAGCCTCAAAAGAGAAGGCACAGGACAGTTTTCTCTCGAAAGGATATGTAAGAATACCACTTCATAAGGAAATACAGTTTTGCAGAGTAAAGACATATACGTACGCATTGGAAACTCTTTACGAGAAGAAATAACGCATAGTACAAAATTAGCTTGTATCTCCAAAACTACACGTTGTATCTCGAAAAGAATTGTTGTGGCGTGTACGTCTTAACATGTAGCATCTAAAGAGAACCAAAAGGAGAATTTTCTTTCGTCAAAATTTATCAGAAAATCACGTTTTAAGGAAATCCCGCATCGTGCGAAATTATCTTGTTTTTCCTAAACAACACGTTGTAAGTCGAAAAGCTTTCATGTTGCGTGTATGTCTAAGTGTGTAGCCTCAAAAGAGAAGGCACAGGACAGTTTTCTCTCGAAAGGATATGTAAGAATACCACTTCATAAGGAAACACAGTTTTGCAGAGTAAAGACATATACGTACGCATTGGAAACTCTTTACGAGAAGAAATAACGCATAGTACAAAATTAGCTTGTATCTCCAAAACTACACGTTGTATCTCGAAAAGAATTGTTGTGGCGTGTACGTCTTAACATGTAGCATCTAAAGAGAACCAAAAGGAGAATTTTCTTTCGTCAAAATTTTTCAGAAAATCACGTTTTAAGGAAATACCGCATCGTGCGAAATTATCTTGTTTTTCCTAAACAACACGTTGTAAGTCGAAAAGCTTTCATGTTGCGTGTATGTCTAAGTGTGTAGCCTCAAAAGAGAAGGCACAGGACAGTTTTCTCTAGAAAGGATATGTAAGAATACCACTTCATAAGGAAATACAGTTTTGCAGAGTAAAGACATATACGTACGCATTGGAAACTCTTTACGAGAAGAAATAACGCATAGTACAAAATTAGCTTGTATCTCCAAAACTACACGTTGTATCTCGAAAAGAATTGTTGTGGCGTGTACGTCTTAACATGTAGCATCTAAAGAGAACCAAAAGGAGAATTTTCTTTCGTCAAAATTTTTCAGAAAATCACGTTTTAAGGAAATCCCGCATCGTGCGAAATTATCTTGTTTTTCCTAAACAACACGTTGTAAGTCGAAAAGCTTTCATGTTGCGTGTATGTCTAAGTGTGTAGCCTCAAAAGAGAAGGCACAGGACAGTTTTCTCTCGAAAGGATATGTAAGAATACCACTTCATAAGGAAATACAGTTTTGCAGAGTAAAGACATATACGTACGCATTGGAAACTCTTTACGAGAAGAAATAACGCATAGTACAAAATTAGCTTGTATCTCCAAAACTACACGTTGTATCTCGAAAAGAATTGTTGTGGCGTGTACGTCTTAACATGTAGCATCTAAAGAGAACCAAAAGGAGAATTTTCTTTCGTCAAAATTTATCAGAAAATCACGTTTTAAGGAAATCCCGCATCGTGCGAAATTATCTTGTTTTTCCTAAACAACACGTTGTAAGTCGAAAAGCTTTCATGTTGCGTGTATGTCTAAGTGTGTAGCCTCAAAAGAGAAGGCACAGGACAGTTTTCTCTCGAAAGGATATGTAAGAATACCACTTCATAAGGAAATACAGTTTTGCAGAGTAAAGACATATACGTACGCATTGGAAACTCTTTACGAGAAGAAATAACGCATCGTACAAAATTAGCTTGTATCTCCAAAACTACACGTTGTATCTCGAAAAGAATTGTTGTGGCGTGTACGTCTTAACATGTAGCATCTAAAGAGAACCAAAAGGAGAATTTTCTTTCGTCAAAATTTTTCAGAAAATCACGTTTTAAGGAAATCCCGCATCGTGCGAAATTATCTTGTTTTTCCTAAACAACACGTTGTAAGTCGAAAAGCTTTCATGTTGCGTGTATGTCTAAGTGTGTAGCCTCAAAAGAGAAGGCACAGGACAGTTTTCTCTCGAAAGGATATGTAAGAATACCACTTCATAAGGAAATACAGTTTTGCAGAGTAAAGACATATACGTACGCATTGGAAACTCTTTACGAGAAGAAATAACGCATAGTACAAAATTAGCTTGTATCTCCAAAACTACACGTTGTATCTCGAAAAGAATTGTTGTGGCGTGTATGTCTTAACATGTAGCATTTAAAGAGAACCAAAAGGAGAATTTTCTTTCGTCAAAATTTTTCAGAAAATCACGTTTTAAGGAAATCCCGCATCGTGCGAAATTATCTTGTTTTTCCTAAACAACACGTTGTAAGTCGAAAAGCTTTCATGTTGCGTGTATGTCTAAGTGTGTAGCCTCAAAAGAGAAGGCACAGGACAGTTTTCTCTCGAAAGGATATGTAAGAATACCACTTCATAAAGAAATACAGTTTTGCAGAGTAAAGACATATACGTACGCATTGGAAACTCTTTACGAGAAGAAATAACGCATAGTACAAAATTAGCTTGTATCTCCAAAACTACACGTTGTATCTCGAAAAGAATTGTTGTGGCGTGTACGTCTTAACATGTAGCATCTAAAGAGAACCAAAAGGAGAATTTTCTTTCGTCAAAATTTTTCAGAAAATCACGTTTTAAGGAAATCCCGCATCGTGCGAAATTATCTTGTTTTTCCTAAACAACACGTTGTAAGTCGAAAAGCTTTCATGTTGCGTGTATGTCTAAGTGTGTAGCCTCAAAAGAGAAGGCACAGGACAGTTTTCTCTCGAAAGGATATGTAAGAATACCACTTCATAAGGAAATACAGTTTTGCAGAGTAAAGACATATACGTACGCAATGGAAACTCTTTACGAGAAGAAATAACGCATCGTACAAAATTAGCTTGTATCTCCAAAACTACACGTTGTATCTCGAAAAGAATTGTTGTGGCGTGTACGTCTTAACATGTAGCATCTAAAGAGAACCAAAAGGAGAATTTTCTTTCGTCAAAATTTTTTAGAAAATCACGTTTTAAGGAAATCCCGCATCGTGCGAAATTATCTTGTTTTTCCTAAACAACACGTTGTAAGTCGAAAAGCTTTCATGTTGCGTGTATGTCTAAGTGTGTAGCCTCAAAAGAGAAGGCACAGGACAGTTTTCTCTCGAAAGGATATGTAAGAATACCACTTCATAAGGAAATACAGTTTTGCAGAGTAAAGACATATACCTACGCATTGGAAACTCTTTACGAGAAGAAATAACGCATCGTACAAAATTAGCTTGTATCTCCAAAACTACACGTTGTATCTCGAAAAGAATTGTTGTGGCGTGTACGTCTTAACATGTAGCATCTAAAGAGAACCAAAAGGAGAATTTTCTTTCGTCAAAATTTTTCAGAAAATCACGTTTTAAGGAAATCCCGCATCGTGCGAAATTATCTTGTTTTTCCTAAACAACACGTTGTAAGTCGAAAAGCTTTCATGTTGCGTGTATGTCTAAGTGTGTAGCCTCAAAAGAGAAGGCACAGGGCAGTTTTCTCTCGAAAGGATATGTAAGAATACCACTTCATAAGGAAATACAGTTTTGCAGAGTAAAGACATATACGTACGCATTGGAAACTCTTTACGAGAAGAAATAACGCATCGTACAAAATTAGCTTGTATCTCCAAAACTACACGTTGTATCTCGAAAAGAATTGTTGTGGCGTGTACGTCTTAACATGTAGCATCTAAAGAGAACCAAAAGGAGAATTTTCTTTCGTCAAAATTTTTCAGAAAATCACGTTTTAAGGAAATCCCGCATCGTGCGAAATTATCTTGTTTTTCCTAAACAACACGTTGTAAGTCGAAAAGCTTTCATGTTGCGTGTATGTCTAAGTGTGTAGCCTCAAAAGAGAAGGCACAGGACAGTTTTCTCTCGAAAGGATATGTAAGAATACCACTTCATAAGGAAATACAGTTTTGCAGAGTAAAGACATATACGTACGCATTGGAAACTCTTTACGAGAAGAAATAACGCATAGTACAAAATTAGCTTGTATCTCCAAAACTACACGTTGTATCTCGAAAAGAATTGTTGTGGCGTGTACGTCTTAACATGTAGCATCTAAAGAGAACCAAAAGGAGAATTTTCTTTCGTCAAAATTTTTCAGAAAATCACGTTTTAAGGAAATCCCGCATCGTGCGAAATTATCTTGTTTTTCCTAAACAACACGTTGTAAGTCGAAAAGCTTTCATGTTGCGTGTATGTCTAAGTGTGTAGCCTCAAAAGAGAAGGCACAGGACAGTTTTCTCTCGAAAGGATATGTAAGAATACCACTTCATAAGGAAATACAGTTTTGCAGAGTAAAGACATATACGTACGCATTGGAAACTCTTTACGAGAAGAAATAACGCATCATAAAAAATTATCTTGTATCTCCAAAACTACACGTTGTATCTCGAAAAGAATTGTTGTGGCGTGTACGTCTTAACATGTAGCATCTAAAGAGAACCAAAAGGAGAATTTTCTTTCGTCAAAATTTTTCAGAAAATCACGTATTAAGGAAATCCCGCATCGTGCGAAATTATCTTGTTTTTCCTAAACAACACGTTGTAAGTCGAAAAGCTTTCATGTTGCGTGTATGTCTAAGTGTGTAGCCTCAAAAGAGAAGGCACAGGACAGTTTTCTCTCGAAAGGATATGTAAGAATACCACTTCATAAGGAAATACAGTTTTGCAGAGTAAAGACATATACGTACGCATTGGAAACTCTTTACGAGAAGAAATAACGCATCATACAAAATTAGCTTGTATCTCCAAAACTACACGTTGTATCTCGAAAAGAATTGTTGTGGCGTGTACGTCTTAACATGTAGCATCTAAAGAGAACCAAAAGGAGAATTTTCTTTCGTCAAAATTTTTCAGAAAATCACATTTTAAGGAAATCCCGCATCGTGCGAAATTATCTTGTTTTTCCTAAACAACACGTTGTAAGTCGAAAAGCTTTCATGTTGCGTGTATGTCTAAGTGTGTAGCCTCAAAAGAGAAGGCACAGGACAGTTTTCTCTCGAAAGGATATGTAAGAATACCACTTCATAAGGAAATACAGTTTTGCAGAGTAAAGACATATACGTACGCATTGGAAACTCTTTACGAGAAGAAATAACGCATAGTACAAAATTAGCTTGTATCTCCAAAACTACACGTTGTATCTCGAAAAGAATTGTTGTGGCGTGTACGTCTTAACATGTAGCATCTAAAGAGAACCAAAAGGAGAATTTTCTTTCGTCAAAATTTTTCAGAAAATCACGTTTTAAGGAAATCCCGCATCGTGCGAAATTATCTTGTTTTTCCTAAACAACACGTTGTAAGTCGAAAAGCTTTCATGTTGCGTGTATGTCTAAGTGTGTAGCCTCAAAAGAGAAGGCACAGGACAGTTTTCTCTCGAAAGGATATGTAAGAATACCACTTCATAAGGAAATACAGTTTTGCAGAGTAAAGACATATACGTACGCATTGGAAACTCTTTACGAGAAGAAATAACGCATAGTACAAAATTAGCTTGTATCTCCAAAACTACACGTTGTATCTCGAAAAGAATTGTTGTGGCGTGTACGTCTTAACATGTAGCATTTAAAGAGAACCAAAAGGAGAATTTTCTTTCGTCAAAATTTTTCAGAAAATCACGTTTTAAGGAAATCCCGCATCGTGCGAAATTATCTTGTTTTTCCTAAACAACACGTTGTAAGTCGAAAAGCTTTCATGTTGCGTGTATGTCTAAGTGTGTAGCCTCAAAAGAGAAGGCACAGGACAGTTTTCTCTCGAAAGGATATGTAAGAATACACTTCATAAAGAAATACAGTTTTGCAGAGTAAAGACATATACGTACGCATTGGAAACTCTTTACGAGAAGAAATAACGCATAGTACAAAATTAGCTTGTATCTCCAAAACTACACGTTGTATCTCGAAAAGAATTGTTGTGGCGTGTACGTCTTAACATGTAGCATCTAAAGAGAACCAAAAGGAGAATTTTCTTTCGTCAAAATTTTTCAGAAAATCACGTTTTAAGGAAATCCCGCATCGTGCGAAATTATCTTGTTTTTCCTAAACAACACGTTGTAAGTCGAAAAGCTTTCATGTTGCGTGTATGTCTAAGTGTGTAGCCTCAAAAGAGAAGGCACAGGACAGTTTTCTCTCGAAAGGATATGTAAGAATACCACTTCATAAGGAAATACAGTTTTGCAGAGTAAAGACATATACGTACGCATTGGAAACTCTTTACGAGAAGAAATAACGCATCATACAAAATTAGCTTGTATCTCCAAAACTACACGTTGTATCTCGAAAAGAATTGTTGTGGCGTGTACGTCTTAACATGTAGCATCTAAAGAGAACCAAAAGGAGAATTTTCTTTCGTCAAAATTTTTCAGAAAATCACGTTTTAGGGAAATCCCGCATCGTGCGAAATTATCTTGTTTTTCCTAAACAACACGTTGTAAGTCGAAAAGCTTTCATGTTGCGTGTATGTCTAAGTGTGTAGCCTCAAAAGAGAAGGCACAGGACAGTTTTCTCTCGAAAGGATATGTAAGAATACCACTTCATAAGGAAATACAGTTTTGCAGAGTAAAGACATATACGTACGCATTGGAAACTCTTTACGAGAAGAAATAACGCATAGTACAAAATTAGCTTGTATCTCCAAAACTACACGTTGTATCTCGAAAAGAATTGTTGTGGCGTGTACGTCTTAACATGTAGCATCTAAAGAGAACCAAAAGGAGAATTTTCTTTCGTCAAAATTTTTCAGAAAATCACGTTTTAAGGAAATTCCGCATCGTGCGAAATTATCTTGTTTTTCCTAAACAACACGTTGTAAGTCGAAAAGCTTTCATGTTGCGTGTATGTCTAAGTGTGTAGCCTCAAAAGAGAAGGCACAGGACAGTTTTCTCTCGAAAGGATATGTAAGAATACCACTTCATAAGGAAATACAGTTTTGCAGAGTAAAGACATATACGTACGCATTGGAAACTCTTTACGAGAAGAAATAACGCATCGTACAAAATTAGCTTGTATCTCCAAAACTACACGTTGTATCTCGAAAAGAATTGTTGTGGCGTGTACGTCTTAACATGTAGCATCTAAAGAGAACCAAAAGGAGAATTTTCTTTCGTCAAAATTTTTCAGAAAATCACGTTTTAAGGAAATCCCGCATCGTGCGAAATTATCTTGTTTTTCCTAAGCAACACGTTGTAAGTCGAAAAGCTTTCATGTTGCGTGTATGTCTAAGTGTGTAGCCTCAAAAGAGAAGGCACAGGACAGTTTTCTCTCGAAAGGATATGTAAGAATACCACTTCATAAGGAAATACAGTTTTGCAGAGTAAAGACATATACGTACGCATTGGAAACTCTTTACGAGAAGAAATAACGCATAGTACAAAATTAGCTTGTATCTCCAAAACTACACGTTGTATCTCGAAAAGAATTGTTGTGGCGTGTACGTCTTAACATGTAGCATCTAAAGAGAACCAAAAGGAGAATTTTCTTTCGTCAAAATTTTTCAGAAAATCACGTTTTAAGGAAATCCCGCATCGTGCGAAATTATCTTGTTTTTCCTAAACAACACGTTGTAAGTCGAAAAGCTTTCATGTTGCGTGTATGTCTAAGTGTGTAGCCTCAAAAGAGAAGGCACAGGACAGTTTTCTCTCGAAAGGATATGTAAGAATACCACTTCATAAGGAAATACAGTTTTGCAGAGTAAAGACATATACGTACGCATTGGAAACTCTTTACGAGAAGAAATAACGCATCGTACAAAATTAGCTTGTATCTCCAAAACTACACGTTGTATCTCGAAAAGAATTGTTGTGGCGTGTACGTCTTAACATGTAGCATCTAAAGAGAACCAAAAGGAGAATTTTCTTTCGTCAAAATTTTTCAGAAAATCACGTTTTAAGGAAATCCCGCATCGTGCGAAATTATCTTGTTTTTCCTAAACAACACGTTGTAAGTCGAAAAGCTTTCATGTTGCGTGTATGTCTAAGTGTGTAGCCTCAAAAGAGAAGGCACAGGACAGTTTTCTCTCGAAAGGATATGTAAGAATACCACTTCATAAGGAAATACAGTTTTGCAGAGTAAAGACATATACGTACGCATTGGAAACTCTTTACGAGAAGAAATAACGCATAGTACAAAAATTAGCTTGTATCTCCAAAACTACACGTTGTATCTCGAAAAGAATTGTTGTGGCGTGTACGTCTTAACATGTAGCATTTAAAGAGAACCAAAAGGAGAATTTTCTTTCGTCAAAATTTTTCAGAAAATCACGTTTTAAGGAAATCCCGCATCGTGCGAAATTATCTTGTTTTTCCTAAACAACACGTTGTAAGTCGAAAAGCTTTCATGTTGCGTGTATGTCTAAGTGTGTAGCC